>NW_027069939.1:80579-305559 GCF_002906115.3 Quercus suber | reverse complement strand
AATTCCTGAAAAACCATGGATGGATATTAGCATGGACTTTATCACTGGTCTTCCCAAATCTCAAGGGTTTGATGTCATTATGGTTGTGGTTGACAGGCTTACAAAGTTTGTACACTTCATGCCTTTGTCCCATCCCTACACTGCTGCCAAGGTGGCTCAAGTTTTCATGTCTAATGTGTTTAAATTGCATGGTCTGCCTAGATCCATTGTGAGTGATAGAGATGCTGCCTTCACCTCTAATTTTTGGAGGGAGTTGTTCAAGCTTCAAGGTACTGAGTTGGCTATGTCTTCAGCCTACCACCCTCAGTCTGATGGGCAAACTGAGGTAGTTAATAGGAGTTTGGAACAGTATTTGAGAGCTTTTGTGGGTGACAGACCTCACACTTGGGCTTCATGGTTATATTTGGCTGAGTTTTGGTTTAATTCTAACTACCATACTTCTACCAAAATGTCCCCATTTGAGGCTCTTTATGGTTTTGCTCCTCCAAGGATTTTGGATTATGTGCCTGGCTTGACTAAAGTTGCTGCTGTAGAGACTGTGTTACATGACAGGTCTGTCCTGTTGGAGCTTCTCAAGCAAAATTTGGTGGCAGCTCAAGCAAGAATGAAGGCTCAGGTTGATCAACATCGAACTGACAAGTCTTATCAGGTTGGTGATTGGGTTTTCCTTAGACTTCAACCCTATAGGCAGCTGTCTCTCAATTCTAAAGGGTTCCACAAGTTTTCCCCAAGGTATTTCGGGCCTTTTCAAATTTTGCAGCAAGTTGGACCAGTGGCTTACAAATTGGATCTACCTTCAGATTGTTTGATTCATCCAGTCTTTCATGTTTCTTGCCTTAAGCCTAAATTGGATGCACACACTACTCAAATCCCTACCCTTCCACCTGTAGATTCTGATGGGTTCCTCAATCCTGAACCCATTGCCATTTTGCAGCAGAGATCCAAACAATTGAGGAGTAGGCTGATTACTGAGGTTTTGGTCCAGTGGTTTGGGCAGCCTCCTGAGTGTGCCACTTGAGAATCCTTGTATCAGCTTAGACTTCAATATCCTCACCTTGTGGGCAAGGTTCTTTGAAGAGGTGATGCTACTGTGTTGAGTTGTTCTTGTGTTCATGTTTACCTTGTGGACAAGGTTTTCAAAAGGGGGATGGAATGATAGGACTACTAAGTGGGGTTGTTGTTGCTGATCTGGTTTGCTGATGCATGGGATTGGTATTAGTTGTAAATAATGGGATTGGTATTAGTTGTCAGTTACAACTGATTGGGTAGTTAGTTAGTTAGAAATAGTTACAAGAATGTACCATTGTTGAGAGTTCTGTAAAGCCGTGTATAAAAGGATTAAAAGGTTGATTGTAGCGGATTATGAAAAGGGTAATACAAATTCCAATTCTTCTTCTCAATTCTATATTTCTCTCTACCTCTATCTCTCTCTCAACCCTCTAATATCTCTCTACTTTGCTCTGTTCATGTTCCCAATTCTCTATAGCTGTTTGTTAGAATAGGAAATTCCTATCACAATCTATACCAAAAAATTGACTGGTGACTTGATCTGATGATAAAGAGCTATCATCATTAGTAGACACCATAAATTAAAACTCTTTTAAAAA
The DNA here is from genome assembly GCF_002906115.3 of Quercus suber. Lineage (NCBI taxonomy): Eukaryota > Viridiplantae > Streptophyta > Magnoliopsida > Fagales > Fagaceae > Quercus > Quercus suber. The sequence continues at coordinate 303,952 of NW_027069939.1, read as the reverse complement.
AAATAAAGATTAGTTAATTTCCATCTTTTAATTAAGAAAAAAAATAGCTACCTTTTTTTTTTCTTTTATACAAGATATAAATTTTTTTTTTTTTATAGAGAGGCTAGTTTATAAAAATAGCTACTTTCTATTTCAAGAGAAATACTTTTGAGAGAGGTACAATTAACCATGCTTTCGTTTTCCATAAAAAAAAAAAAACTATGCCTTCGTTATAAACGGTCAAATATGAAATAAAGTAATTCTGTAAAGGAAGAACGGAATATAAGCATCAACTTATCATTCTTCATCATCACCACCACTACTACTATCACACACACACAAACACAACAACACTGTCCAAATTCCAAAATCCAAACCAACTAAACCATACTCCCATTACCGCCACATCCACCACCAAAATGTAACAAAAACCAACAAAACTTCCAGAACCAAAAACCAAAATCCACAACCCAAAATGGATTTATCCAGATGGACTTCTTCTTCTTCTTCTTCATCTTCATCCTCTTACTCCTCCTCTTCCTCCGCCTTCATTCCGCCGCACCGCACTCAACTCCACCCCCGTATGCACCTCTTCCCCCAACCGCCAAACCCTAGCAAGCAACAGCAGCAGCACTCTTTCCACTCCAAATGCCTCCTCCTCCTCGCCTCTCTCTTCACCGTCCCTTTCCTCTTCCACCTCTTCTCCACCGCCCACAAGATCCACTCCTCCACCAAGTTCACCGACCCCAAGTCCTCCCCGCTCTTCGGCGTCGTCATCAACGCCGGCTCCGCCGGATCCCGCGTCCGCGTCTTCGAGCTCCTCGGCGACGCCGAGGCCAGGATCCCCCTCATGGACGGCTCCGGCTCCAGCTCCATGAAGGTCCGACCCGGTCTCGCTCTCGACCCGGACTCGATCGCGCACTTGATCGCCTTCGCGAAGCGCCGGGTCCCCAAAAAGGAGCGGAGGAACACTAAAATTCAGTTGATGGTCGGTGCGCATTTGAACAATTTGGGTCCTGAAAGTAGGAACACGGTTCTCGAGTCGTGTAGAAAGCTTTTGAGATCGTCTGGGTTTCTGTTCAAGGATCAATGGGCGCGTGTAATTCCAGGTAAAACAAGTTTACTTCTTGACTGAATTGTTTCGCTTCCAAACCGAATTTGATTTTGTTATCTTCATCGATTTTGACCTTCAAATTTCATGCTTAACCTTACTCTTCAACACTATTGCTCTCATTTGATTTGAATTGCCAGTCAAATGTAGTGCCTTTTTGCTTTAGACATAAGACTTACAATTTGATGCATTGTTAATCACGAAAAGTTTATTCATACATTTATTTACTATGTTGTTTAAGTCAAATGCCAAGTCCATGTAGTAAAATTTGTAGTACCTTTGACATTTTCTTTGGATAAAACTTAAGTAAAGTTCCTTAGGTGTAGTACGTTAGGGTAAATAAAGCACAAATAATGTTGTCTTTTACAAGGACGATTAAATTCAATGTAGCTATGTGTCTTGCCTTGCTTTAATTTCTTCATCTTCTACTTATCAATAAGCTCCAAGCTAAAATGGCACCTATCCTCCGTCTTCCACTTGTAAGAGTAAGATGGAGTATGAGGTTGTGCGTTCAAGACTTTATTAAATGCATGCATCACTTTATTGGGATTCAATAATTAAATTGCTTAGAATTAATGTAAATTCATCAACTACTTGTCATCATTCACTTTCTACAGCATCCTAACTTTTGATGATCAGCAGCTTGTCCAAGCAGTCACCTTTATTCATTATGATTGCAACTGTTTTCCTCATGAAAAATGTGAGTTAAAATTTTAAAGATTTGGGAATTGGTTGGAAAAGTAACAGCTCACCACTTGCTGGAAAATTGAAGAAAAGTCTATGGAAATATAAAATAACTACTAGCATCATTCTAGTAGTTTCCTAGAAATCAATCCTAGTGAAAGAAAGCATCACAACATCACATTAGTGTTTAAGGAGACCCAAAACTAGCCATCAAAATTTTGATTAATCATGAATCATAATAAAAGTCCCAATACAAAGCTTATATAAATGTCTAAGAAAAACCTGACAACACTTAATCTTGACCATTGAAATAAAATAATCTGAACCACACATTATTATAGAATAAAAAAAAAAGAGTAAAAGACCAAATGCCCCTACTTATTACATCCACGAATTATTAAAATACTAAATTTCAGCACTATGACAACATTGTAACTACAGTGTCATGATCAGTAAATCCAGCACTCATCTTTAATTCAACTCCAGTTAGCATATCTAACATATCCTCAAGTTGTGGAATAGGGAACCAGTATGTGGCAGTGATTTTGTTGATTGCTCGACACTTTTAATTTTTAAGCACATTCTCCATCTGCCATCTTTCTTTGGAGTTAGCAAAGCAAGGACTGCAAAAGGGCTAAGGCTCTCTCAAATGAACCCTTTTTCTTAATAACTCATCTGCCGGCCTTCTAAGTTCAACATATCCAGTGGGATTCATACAATAAGCTGGTAAATAAGGTAGAGAAGACCCTGGAACCAGATCTATGGCATGCTGCACATCTGGTAAAAGGTGGCAATTCATCAGAATCGGGTTATAAAAAAGTTGACAGTAACTCCTGAACTTCCTTTGGCACTTCTTCTGTCAACTGTTCCAGATCTAACTGTGTTCAATTCTTGCCTCATCAATACGCAAACAACCTTTTTTTCCCTTGTTGGCAGCTTCAAATTTCTTCCTAGTAAGGAAGTGAAGGGCCTTTTTTGGTTCAGCTTTTGTTAGGCTTCCATTCTCCCTTTTCTTCTTTTCTTCAACACTCATTGGGCTCAAATAATTCTCCAGAGTGGGAGTTGGCCATCCGAAATTTGAAGAGGTTTAATGGTCATTACTTTATTGACTTTCCAATATACCCTTGCCCTTTATTTTATTTTTTTTTTTCAGGTTTAAATTCTTGAAAGTTTATAAGGGCACAAAATTTTTTTTTTTAGTTTTTTTGAGCGACAAAGTATTAAATAGATTTCCCTTAAAATGTTAGATTTTCTAAACTGGACAAACAAAATTGGTTGGAGGGGGTTTCAGGCAAAAGAGTTGGTATGCAGGTAATGTATTTATCATAAATATCTCCATTTTGTATAAACATGACACATGCACAGTAGAATCTGGTAGCTTAGTAATTAATATATTAACAGACTATCTTCTTTACTAAATTTATTAGCTTTTTTTCAATATCTTTGTTGTTTCCAGATTTATTAGTTAATTTAATAATACTTTGTCTGTTATGCTAGGTTGAAAGGTCATTGCTTATTGTTCTTGTTCTTTTAGGAATTCACCTAGCACTCTTATTGTAAATGACACTTGAAATGATCATGAAACAGGTGAAGATGAAGGTTTTTATGCTTGGGTTGCTGCAAACTATGCTCTTGGAGCTTTGGGAAGTGAACCACAGGAAACCACTGGGATAGTTGAATTTGGTGGGGCTTCTTTGCAGGTTATTATCATTCACCAAGTGTCTTTTGACCACAATTTTAATGCTTTTAATATGTAAATTGTATGCCTTCATGTATGGCTGTACATGTGGGACTCTTCTTCTTATTGACAAGTACAACTCATTTGTTGGACTCCTATTCACAGGTTTCTTGAATGTGTCTGACATCATAGTTTTGCTTTGTTGTTGAAATTCATTTCTCACGTTCATTTTTTTTTTTTTTTTGATAAGCAATAAAAATATATTATTAAAAGAAGAAAAGTGTGACTGGAGTATTTAGGAAGTATACATCAGGAACAGAGTGCAAATCAAAAGCATAAAGTACAAAAGTCCAAAAACCCATGAACAGAAAATAAATCATGAGCTGAAGTGAAAGAATGACATCATAACTCTGCAACCCAATCCAGAAGAGACTTGAAGAAGAAAAGTTTGAAATCTGAAACTGTTTTCTCCAAGTCCTCAAAATGCCAGTTCATTTCTCATGTTCATGAACCCGCATCCTTTTATTTATTTTGTTTTTTTTTTTTTTTGGGGGGGGTGGTATAATACAAAGGAGAAGCAGTTTCTACTCTTAATACAGGAATTATTCATCAAACCTTTTTTTTTTATAAGTAAATTATTTATCAAACCTTGGAAACAAATAAATTAAAAAGCTTACAAAACTTATACATTCAAACCGTAAATTTTTATTTTTTATATAACTAAATGATTTATTAAAAAAAAAAAAAAAAAACTACCACATGAACAATAGAACACACAAGATAGCCTGAAAGAAAGCAATTCAATGAAATCTGTTATTATACCCCTGTCACTGTGACCTAGGACAGTTTGATTATATAAAATACTAACTTGTGCTTATCAGAAAAAAGACCTAGGACAGTTTGACCATTCACTGAGTAATTTTAAAAGAAAAGTCTTCAAATGCATTTTTGAAACTTCCACATCTTCAGAAGTACAATAATTCAACTCCCTCCACAAAATCCACACAGCGGAAGAACATTGATCAAGCCAATTTTGCCAACCAGCCAGTAGATCAATCACTCTATGCAGCATCACCCAATGAACTCCGAAAAGACCAAAAACATAACTCCACAATGCATAAGCTAAAGCACAATGAAGTAACAAATAATCCACCAACTCCCCGTAAATTAGTGAGGTAAGAACAATCGATTGATGTTACTCTCCTGTTTATGAATCTGTTTGAGGTTCTTCTTATTTATGCAATAGTTTCTGAAAGCAATAGATTAGTAGGGTAGAAGTGATTTTATGTTTACTCCCTCTTCTTTATTTATTTTCTCCATGCTTATCCTCTACCTAATGTAACCTGTATATTTCATTCCCAGGAAAACTTAAGTTTCTGCATGTTTAACTTCTACTTTTCTTAGAGATCTCCTATCATTTATTGACTTAAGAGGTTGTTTTTCTATGTTGCGTTGAAACATGTTTAAGAGGAAGTGGTTGCAAGATGTGATGTTTGGTATTATTTTATCACCAAATGCATGGGTATTAAGAACAAAGGGTGACTATTTATATTGACCGGTAAACAATGAGGTCTGTAATTTTAGTTTTCCAATTAAGCATGATTATTAATGGTTACTTAATCTGTAAAATCCCTTATCATTGCTTTTCTCAGCAAAGCTCATGGAATATTGACAACCAGCAATCATGCTTGTCACCTATCAACAGCATTCAGGAATAAAGCATGATATCTGTTTATACATTCTGAAATATTCCTTAAAAAAAAAAATCAAAATGACTGAACTTAGATTGCTAAATTGTTACATAGTTCTTATTAAAGAAAGTAAAGTTATTGAATAGGACTGGAAAGTGTGGTGCAAGTGATTCTAGATTCTTAAACATATAATTCCATTTTTGAGATTTTAATTTCTGTCTAAATCCTGTTATAAAGTTTTTTAATATATTCAAAATAGACCTCTAGGGACCATAGATGACATCATATATATATAATTTTTTATTTTATTAATATAGGTGTTTTTTTAGCTATTTATTTATTTATGATTTCTGGTGGGCTGCTTTACATGTCAATGGATAATTTTTATTTTGAGAGATGCTGAATTGAAATTGGAATCATCCTATTGCAGGTTACATTTGCTACAAAAGAAACAGAACAGCTGCAATCTTCAAGAGTTGTCAAATTGTCTGGAGTTATTTATTATCTATATACTCAGAGCTTTCCAAAATTCGGTCAGGTGTTTCCTGTGTAACCTTTGTAAATGAAAATACTAGACTTTAACCTGTTCTTCTGTTCAGAATATGTTTTTTTTCCTTATAAATATATATATATATATATATCTATACTATTAATAAGAGGATTCCCTGTTTAGGTTTCATCATTTTGCGTGCTAAAATATCCTCACACAAATTCTCAAACTCTCTAAAATACCTATATCTTTTAGTTAGATAATTTTAAATTAAAAAAAACAAATTGGTTAAAAGAGTAATTTACTATTTTTTTAAAAGTCCATAAGTTTTAGGCTTTCAAACTTTTATCAACTCTCACGTAGAGAAAAATCCTAAAAATTAGGACATTATCTCTATCACACTTTTAAACATTATTTCACTAAACCTAAAATAAAAAATAATTTTTAAAAAAAGCTTCATCGCACGCGCAAAGCACGTCTGATGAGGCTAGTATATATATGTGTGTGTGTGTGGTCCATTGGATGTCCATTGGATTCTATGAACTATATGGAGGGAGGTAGCCCTCTTCCTTATGTTAAATTCTCAACATTAATATGTTTTTTTTTTTTTTTTTTTTTTGGCCTTCTGGGCTTTGGCATGCCTGATGTGGATTTTCTTTGCTACTAGAAAAGGCTGTATGTGTAAAGGGTGAATGCATTTGCTCCACAGCCATGCAAACAACCTCATATTTCTGTTTTTGTGTCTTTACTGAGTATGTAGGTGGTGGTGCCTGCCCAGGGAGGGGGGGTGCAGGGCTTTGTGCTTGGTGGTTGTGGGATATGGCCTCCCTTTAATGAAAGGGAGATGGAGTTGATTGTGAAATAGTGAGAGAGATGGGCCCAAGTACTTGAGAGGGAGGGAGAGGAATTATGATAAAGACAGAGCCGTGCAAAACTCAGTTAGGATGCTAGTTCATCTTTATCTATTTGACTATTTGTGATCTATTAATTAGTGAAATTGATTATGAAATATATGTTAATAAATAAAATCTGGTTTGAATAGTTTAGAGCAATTAAAATGTAGGACATATTAAGCAGTTAAAAAAACTTGAATATATATGTACACACACATATATATGTATATGTATTTATGGTTGATGTGTTTTGTTGGTTTTTTAATGTGTTGGAATGCCTACACTCAGCACTCGTAGTTGATCCGTTCATTGGTTAGGATTTTTGCATTTAATGGATATCAGCTCACAATTTCTTTGCATAGCCACTTAATTGTTTCAACATTGACTGGATTTGGATTTAGTGTAGCACATGCTTCCTTTCAATTGCGTGCTTCAGCACAATGTTTTCTGGTGGTGTAGAGTGACAGCAAGTGTTGGTAGGAAATAGCAGTTTGGTGATAATGATAGCAACCATGGCATTGTGGTGAGGCTGTTGAGTAGGTATATTTGATGTTGACATGAAAGCTTGGATGATGTTTGTGAAGTACTGTCCTTTGATCTGGCATTATGTTGTAATTTGCTTTCCAAGACAGTGGAAATACATCTGCAATGCTATTGAGATAATATCTGAAATTATTGGTTATCTTCTTTTAAGGCTACCATCATACTTTTTTTAATACTTTTATAGAGGGTGAGCGGTATCATTTATTTGTGAGAGAAACTTGAAGCTGTATGATAACATTTTAATAAGGTATACAATGAGTTACTATTGACAATTGAACTAACGATTGTGTCTTTTGCACCACTGCTGCTACATAATTTTTTGCAGTGAGCTCTGCGTTATTTGATTATTTCTCATTTTTTTTTTTAAACATATATGGTGGAAGGTCCCTGTTCAAACAACTCTAACAGTTCTTTCTTGTATAGGATGCAGCCTGGGAATCACTGCACGAGGCTCACAATTCAAGAGAGTTGATATCTTGTGAGTTAGACTTTCCTTTTCTAGTACTGTGGGATAAAACTTGCTTTGAATACTTGAGTCCATATATGACTGACACCTGTGCTGTTGCAAAACTTTCAATTGCTTGGGGAATATTTAGTCTTGAAGCTTTCTTCCTCCATTTCTTTAGTTTATATATCTTAATTGTTTTTGTGACATCATATGAACAATTTGTGACATGTGATTTTCAAAGACATATGCTCAGCATAAAATCTTACCTGGCATGTCTTGTAAGCTCAATGTATTACATCACATGTAAGAGACAAAATTTGATGTCATGCACAATGTTCCATTTTCAGAATTCAATAAGGTAATTGAACCATTGCTAATTGGAAACTCTATATAATTGGTAATGCAGTGTCAAGTTCTACTGATGGCATCATTGGTAACCCTTGCATTCCCAGAGGATATAATCTGCCGCTGAATGCTAGTTATGCTAAGATTCCGACATCTCATCCAGCTGGAAACTTTTCTGCATGCAGAAATGAAGCATTGGCATTGTTAAAGAGAAAAAAAGGTAGAGAAAATTCTTCTGTTCCTTCAGTATGATGAGTATGGACTTTTTCATTATAATTTGATTTTCTGCTGATTGTGAATTTATGCCTTCTTTTGACCTGAAGTTTCACTGAATACTTGAACAGAAATTGGCCTCTTTTTTTTTTTTAATTTCCAGTAAACATGTCTTGCATTTGCATTTTAATGCCATGTATTAAAAGTGTGCATGAGCCATAAAGGGTGTGCCACCCTAGTACACCAGAGGTATGCATTATAAACAAAAATTTCCAAACATCTAAAGCTTAGTGATTCAAATAAAATCCAATATGCACCGGATCCTATAAAAACTCCGCAGTTAAGTGTGTTTGGGCGAGAGTAATACTAGGATGGGTGACCCCTTGGGAAGTCCTCATGTTGCACCCCTTTCTATTTCTTCTCATTTTACCTATCAAAAAAAAAATCCAACATAGGAGAAAAAGAAAAGAAAAATTGTAGCAGCTATTCATTTGTGTAATGGTCTAAGAAACAAGAGCTGGATGTCTTCAGCAGCAATTTCTCATTCATGAAAATATATGGGAATTTCATTTGCTCCAAAAACACCACATAAGAGCCAATGGCACAACATTCCAGATCATGGCATTCTTATGTTTCAGCAACCAACCTTTCCCAAAAACCAATGAATCTGCCCATGAGCCTCATGGCTCAGTGGACACCTCCCGTTCGCCCACTGGGGAAATCCAGGTTTGAACCATGGACTCCCTATGGGGATGTCCCAAATTACCAATAGAAAAAGCCCAGCAAATATACCATAATATAAGGTAACTCAACCCTTCCAACAGGCCAACAAATCTAACATAATATAAGGCGTAACCCACATTTTTTATTTTTGATAAATAACGATATTTCATAAAACAAAAGCCCCAGGTACACTGGGAATGTACATGGAAAGAGTTACATCAAGATTGAAAATTACAATGATCAAGCATAACAAAAGATTAGAGCAAGAAAAAGAAGAGAAAACAGAACACCAAGCAAACAAAGAGTGGAGGAGGAGAGATTTAATCTCAAGAGTTGACTGTTCCGTTCCCTCAAAGCACCTATTGTTCCTTTCCCGCTAAAGACACCTTAACACACAATGGGGGACAGCCCGCCATAGGTCTATATTGCGCTGTCTACGGAACGGACTCTGCCAAGACGCAAATAAGTCTGCAACACTTTGAGGCATCACCCAAATCACAGCAAAGAGGCTCCAAACCATAGACCATAGCTTGGAAGCAATGGGACAATGAGGCTCCAAACCATAAGGCGTAACCCACATTACACCAAAAGGAGAGAAAACAAACGACCAAATATCTCTTGCTATTGAGCAGTGGAGTAAGTCATTCACAGTCTCACCACAATTTGAATTAACCATCTAATTCAATGAGTGACTGTCAACAACTGAATTATTATGAGGTAAAATCCTCGATAGTCTGCCATTAAAAGGGATGGGGGCAAAAGATGCAGTTGGTGCTGTTGATGGATGGTGTAGATCCTTTATAGGAATATGCTTTTTCTACTGGATTAATGACCTGTAGAATTTGCTCATTTATTTCTCTCTGGATGATGTGATATACAAGTTTTTTTTTTTTTTTTGGGCAATAAGATGCATGTTTGTTAAAACGTCTTTGGCATAAATGAATTATGATAGATTGATGATAGACCAAAATCAGGATGATACTTATGAGAGATGGCAGTGATGGGAGTGGGGTGCAAAAATGACACCAACGTCCAAAAAAAAAAAAAAAAGGGTTTAAGAAACAATTTGTTTTATGATTTTAGAATTATTTAAAAAAAAAAAAAAAAACTAACTTAGGTCATTTTGGGAGGGGGTTTACGGCAGCCATTCAAGGGCAATGGACAGACGGGCCACATTGAAAACAAAACTTTAAGGACAAAAATGACAATTGACTCAAACTTAAAAGAAGGAACCAAAATAACAATGAACTCTAGCTTAATTGGCACCTTCTCTTATTATAAGTTCTAGGTGAAAGATGAGGTCATGGGTTCTAGACTCATTGGATGCGTGTGTTACTTTCCAAATAAATATGCCAAATGAACTTTGCCTTGAACTTATGGAACTTGATAATGCCTCCTAGTAAAGGATTTTAAACTAATCATTAGTCATCTGGTAATGGAGTTGAAATCATTTTTTTGGGCTAGGGGTCACATATTTTGAAAACGTTGCATTTTAAAAATGTTTGCTCCTTATTGCAGCGGTGATGCAGGCCTTTTTAGGATTCTTGAGAGTTGTACATGGCATGTAATTAATTAAAGCCCTAATTGAGATCCATGCCATCAAATTACATCAATTTCATGAATGATGGTTATTGATTGGCCATAATTGTTAGAATTGAAAATTTTTAGCAAGTTGATTTTTGTTAAATTACCGATTGTCCCAAAGGCTTAAGTTATTAGGAAGTGATAAATTTAATCACTTAACCATAATTTTAGCAATTTCTTATAAGTATAGGGAGCGAATAGAAACTACGTGAACTACACATTGAGAAATTCAATTTAAATCTATGTTTTATCAACCATTTAGAAGTTCAAATCAAATCGATGTTTTATCAACCATTTAGAAGTTCAAATCTGAAAGCCAAATTATGGCATCTATAACTAGCTTATCTTGTTCCAACCATGTGTGATCCTATACCTCTTAAAGTTTTAGTGTACCTCATCTCTTCTCTTGTTACTGTTTTTATTTTCTTTTGTAAACTCATTAGATTTTAAGATTTCACAATACTTGGGAAAATGGTATTTGTTGACAATTCTTCATTTCTATGCAGATAAATGCTTGCATCTGCCTTGCAAAATTGTTTCATCCCTCTTTCCTGAGTCACTAGGCAAGCCAGTTTCTTCGGAAAATATTTTATTTACTTCTGAGGTTTGTAAACTAATGACACATAAGTTAATATTTTAAAACAATTTGGTTTATAGTAGTTCATGCTCTACGGATTTAAATTAGTGAGGTGAAAAATGTGTTAGGCGCATTACAGAGGGCACAATTATAGATTTTGGGCAGATCGAGAATGAAGCAGAATTGAAATTTGACATGAATGGCTGGAGCAGGATATTTCGTTTCAGAATAAAAAATAAGGACTTCGAGCCTGGCTTAGGGAAGAAGGCTTGGGTGTTATAGTTATAGAGAAAAGAACAGTTTGATATTGTATTTAGGGGCTGTCATACTGTAATAAGACTCAGGTGCATGCACTTGCACTTGCACTTTATGAGGTGCTGTATATACATAACTGATCTAACCTGGGATCACAAATCCCAAGTTGGTCCATGAAGAGCAGATCTAATTATAAGTGCCACTAGATCTCATACATTGGAGCCCATGGTTTTGGGCTTGAATCCATTTGTATGGAAAATTTTCTTTTTCAAGCAGAGTCCCCTACCATATGAAAGAGTGAAAAAAGTGCATTTGCTGTGGTGGAATAATAAGCCTTCATCATTTTTTTTAAATTAATAAAATTTTATTGAGAAAGAGGGATACATTATGAACACAGGATACAGGTCCTAAAAGTTTACAAGCTCTAATTATCAAAAACAAGCCTTTGTATCTTTATGCATGTGTTTAATTTATTTGGAGCTATTAGAGCAGGATCTACTTTTTGGGGACTTTGTGCTGAAGCAATAACAAAAATTACTCTCTCTCTCTCTCTCTCTATATATATATATTTACACACACACAGACACACATATACAGTCCTATTCTTTAGTATAGCTTTTTCATCAAGTGGTCACTCCAAGAGTCAAATATGTGCACTTGTGCTTAATGAGGTATGCCCCCCCCCCCCCAACACACACACACACACACACAAGTTTAGTTTTTTAGGCACCTAGATGCCAATCCATGTGAGGCATCTGGACATCAAGCAATGTGCTATAACTCAGCCTAGATGGGAATAAACAAATTTGCAAATATCGAGACTAAATATATTGGAGGCAAGCTTATGTATAGCACTGATTTTCAAGTCCCAACAAGTGAACAATTCAAATACCATTTTGTATAACTGGAATCACTTCCAAGAAGTACCTGATATATCCAAAATAAACCTTTGGAGGTTTTTTTTTTTTTTCAATTGAATTGGCATAATGAGGTAACCCTCATCTCAGTTAAGCCAACTGAATTTTCCATTGAGTGAACACTTTATCATCATCTAATCATATTTACATACGTTGTATCATGTTTCTCTTTGTTTCTAGTCATTAATCTAGTACTTATTTTCGCTGATTCTACCTTCTACAGTTTTTTGGGCTTATTCCTAAGGCTTCTTTGTTGGTGTTGGAAGCAGCTGGTCAACATTACTGTGAAGATGACTGGAGTAAACTGAGAATCCAGCATCAAAACATTGATGATTTGGATTTGTCAAGATATTGTTTCTCTTCAGCATATATGATGGCACTTTTGCATGACAGTCTTGGAATCCCTATGAATGAAAAAAGGTATTGTTACTCTCATGCTTTGGATTTTACTTAATGGGTTCATCCACTCTCTTCTACAATTGACATTTTTTATAGGACTCTTCTACAATCTACATTACTTAGCAAAAAGAGTAAGAAGGCATGATAGGAATTCTCTTTTGTTGGCTAGATATCAGACTGTTAGGATCGTATCAAATAGTATAACGTTTCTTTTAAGTGGAAAAAAGTATATGTCCACACATGTTGCAAATATCTTTTGAATCTTAGTGGGACAGGGACAATGATCTGGGTGACTTGGCAACAGAATCGTGGTATAAGGATGAACTTCTAGGTAGTAGAGCTGTCGTGCTCTGTTGGGGGGAAGGCGAGGACCCTCTGTTTGGGGAGCCTCTGGCTATTTCAAACCCTATGGAGGAAAAGGCAAGCTTAGTGGGGGAGGAAGTCGCAGTGATTCACACACACACATCGGATTGTGTAACGAGGAAACTCAAAGGACTTAAAAAACTTTTGGGCACTTCCTATGCTGGCTTTGAAGTGGAGGTTGCGGGCTTTCTCAAGGCTATTGAAGGGTAGCAAGGAGTTGAAAATTTTGTTTAGTACAATTAATTATGAGTCTAGTTCAGCTAAGTAAAAAGTGTTAGCAGGAAAAGGGCCTTGATCTTGCATTAATGAATCTTTAGATCACTTCTTGGAATGTTAGAGGGTTGAATGAGAGGGACAAAAGGCTCTTGCTTAGGAACCTAATCAAGACTTGTAAGGCTGACATTATTTGTTTGTAGGAAACAAAGTTGGAATTAATAACAAGTGGGGTGGTAAGGAGTTTGTGTCGCTTCCATCATGTTGATTGGATCTACTTAGGTTCTGTTGGTGCCTCAGGGGATATTCTATCTATGTGGGATAGAAGAGTAGTGGAGGAAGCAATGGGGCAGTTCTCTGTCTCATGTAAATTCAAAATGTGGTAGACCATTTTGAATGGGCATTAACTAGGGAGTTGCTTAGATAGTGAGTGAAATTTATTGTGGGAGGAGTTGTCCGAGCCACTTAGTTGGTGTAATACATCATGGTGTGTGGGAGGAGAGTTCAATGTGGTTTGCTTTCCAACAGAGTGACTAGGAGCTGAAAAGTTCACTCATGCAATGCTTGAGTTTTCCTATTTCATTTCAGCACATGGTTTGGTGGATTTACCATTGGAAGGGGGTTATTTTACATGGTTCAATATTTGTGGGAATGTCTATAGACCCAGAATTGACAGTTTTCTTTTTTCAACGGATTGGGAGGATCACTTCCCAAATATCTCTCAAAGAAGGTTGCGTAGCTTTCAAACCACTTCCCAATTCTCTTAGGTTGTGGGAACTTCTAGAGGGGCAGAAGATGATTCAGATTCAAGAATGTGTGGTTAAAGGCAGAGGATATGTGGAGAAGGTGAGGACTTGGTGGGAGTCATACTAGTATCAATAGTCCCCAAGCTACAGATTGGCAAATAAACTTATAGTACTGAAAATGGATCTGAAGAAATGGAATGAGGAGGATTTTAGGAATGTGGAGGTTAAGAAGAATAAATTGTGGAGTGACATCAATGAGCTAGGCACCCTTGGAAACAGTCAACAACTAATAGCTAAAGAAAAGGAATTAGAGAAGGATCAGATCCAAGTAGAGCTTGAAAACACCACTCTATTGGAGGAGATAAGTTGCAGACAAAAGTCAAGAGTTCTATAGTTAAGGGACGGGGATGGAAACATGAAATTTTTTTCATTGAGTAGCCAACTCACACAGAAGGAATAGCTCCATTACCAATGTTGGTAGATGGGAAATTGAATTCAGATTTGGCATTCATAATTGTATTACACAGTTCTAAAAGTGCTTGTGTACGAAGGGTGGCTTTCGAAGACCCTTGTTGGATGGAATGGAGTTTTCAAGGATATCAAAGGAGAATGCAGAGTGGTTGGATAAACCTTCTAAAGAAGAAGTTTTGGGGGTGATAAAAAGTTTCAATGGCAATAAGGCACCATAACTAAATAATTTTGCTATGGTTTTCTTTCAGACCTGCTGAGTATACTGAAAACTGATGTAATGGTAGTGTTCTAGAATTTCCATGTTCAAGGTGAGTTTGAGAAGAGCCTAAATGCAATCTTCATTGCCTTTATTCCCAAAAAATTAGATGTTGTGGATGTGGACTTTTGGCCCATCAACTTAGTGGGCAGGTATACAAAACTATTACTAAAGTCTTGGCTGATAAACTGAGGATGGTGCTAATGAAATAATCTCCAGTCTCAAAATGCTTTTGTGAAGGTAGGACAGATCTTAGACTCTGTTTTGATTGCTAATGAGTGTTTGGACAGCAGATTGAAGTCAGATGACTTTTATGGAACTAAATTACACTAATAAAGTGCGAGGGAGTGGGGCTTAAGTTAGATGATACTATCGTACTTTGATTTCTACTAGTGCCATGTCTTTTCCTTGGAAAAGTATCTAAAGGAGATCAAAGGTACCACTAAGAGGTGCTTTCTTTCGTGGATTGTTACTTTGGGGAAAATTCTTACTATTGATAGTTTGCTAGGGAGATATTATTGTGTTAGATTGGTGTTATATGTGTAAACGCAGTGAAGAGATTGTGGATTATTTACTTCTTTATCGTCCTATAGCTACAGAGTTGTAGATTTTGGTGTTTGGTTTGCAGTTCAGCGGGTTATGCCACATAGTGTTATGGATATGCTAACTTCCTGTCAGGGTTGGTTTGGTTGTCATCGGAATATAGAAATTTGGAAAGCCGTCCCTTAGGGCCCATTTGGATGGAGGGGGGAAGGAGGGGGAGTGGAGGGGAGTAGAGTAGAGTTGGCTAAAAATAGGCTAATTTTGGGCTAAATCTACTCTACTCCCCCTCCCTCTCCCTTAATCCAAATAGACCATTATTGTTTGATGTGGTGCATTTAGCGAGAATGGAATGCTAGAAGTTTTGACGGCTGTGAACGAACTATTCTTGATCTTAAGCTGTTATTCTTCAAATCTTTGTTTGGTTGGATGATAGCATTGGGCTCATTTTCCTCTACTTCACTATTAGATGTGATTGATTTTGTACTTTGAGAGCTTGACTTTGTTGTACCCATAGGAAACTCCTTGTGTACTTGGGCTATCTTTTTTATCAATAAATTTTTGTTATTTATCCACAAAAAAAGAAAAAAAGAATCTATTGATTAAATTTAGCCACTTTAGTGACATCCCATTTTCTGCAAAATCTTTTGGAGGTTTAAGATAGATGCATAATGAAAGGAAAGCCGAGTTCTTGGTTTGCTAACCTAAAACCTTCCTCGAATACGGTATAGATGTGTTCTAATGCTATAAATGTAGTTGCAGCTTCTAGTTGAGGCCTAATGTCATGCTAATATTTCTGATTTATTCTCCATTTTTTGCAATATTGGATTTGGGTGCCCATGACAGTGTGTCTTGCATGTTGAGAAGCTGAGATGTTAGTCTCTGTATAACCTTAAAATTTATAAATCAAATCCTACTTTCAGAGGTTTAAGCTATACCACAATGGCAGTTTGAAAGTATTCACATGGTGACATTCATAGATAGTAAACTTGTTTGAATCGTTATTATATTTAAATATTCTGTTTGAAAACCAAATTATGTGAAATTGAGGTAATAATATTATTTGTAGGGTTGGGTTTGCAAATCACACTGGCAGCATTCCTCTTGACTGGACATTTGGAGCTTTCATTGTCGAAACAATGTTGGAGCCCCTTGAGTTGGAACCTGATAACTTGGGGCAGATTGTTGGAAATGAGTCAGTTACTTACTTTTTGTTGTTTGCATTTCTTTTAACAGCTGTACTAGCTATGTTCTTTGTACTGCAATGGCAGAAACCTCAATTAAAGACTATCTATGATCTAGAGAAGGGGCGCTATATTGTCACTCGTGTACCTAGATAATTATTTCCCATTCTTCCCCCAGCCCTTTACTTTTCTCTCCTCATTTTAATAGAACCTGTAAATTCAGCTATGTATTCAAGATCAAACAATTCTTTAGAAAATATATGACAGCTCTGTAGCACAATGAGCTTTATTGCTTGAAACCACAGCTACCACCCTGTCCAAAATATACAATGATAATAAACAGCAAAGGACTCCCACTGATCTTGTAGGGTTCTGTTCTTTGACTCTTTCCCGCTTACTAAAATATTATCGCGGCAAAGTTCAGAGAATGTTTCTTAATTTCTGCAATGGACTTCTGGGAAACTTTTTTTTTTTTCTTTTGAAAGTAAAGGATATCTGGGAAACTTCCCATTTATATTTTGCTTGATAGAATTCGCAGAAAATTGCTTGTGCATACCTGATGGAGATGCTGAGATTCTAAATTGCAGTATGTGAAATGATTGCCTCTGTTTTATTTGTCTTCCTTAAGTAGGGCTTGATTTCTTTGAAAAGGAAAGGATAGATAGGAACAGTGTGAGAGAGAGAGAGAGAGAGAGAGAGAGAGAGATGTGGGGAAGGTTGGGTTTTTTGGACAACGCAACAATTATTGATTGCTGGAATAGGTTGTTGATGGAGTAGAAATATAAGATTTCAAATAATACATCAAATGTCGATTGGAAAAGGACTCATTCTTCCCAATGTTGGTTGGTTCTTCAGGAGTTTAACCAATGAAAAATCTTTGTATTGCACCTACTCAACTAGAAGTTCACATGGCCCACCTGTGACATGCAAAGTTCATGCATGTTACTTTTTCATGGATTGCTGGAGAATTGTTAGAACGTACCTTTTACCATCCAAACCACAAAACCCAAGATTATCCCAGGAAAGTTCATGGGTTTGAATCATGAATCAAAGTTTGTATTGACAAAACTTTTTTTTTTTCGGTCTTTTGTGAAGATGTGAATTGAACTCACATGGTGTTTTAGTGGAGGAGAAGTGAACTGAACTCCTATTTAAGCTTCACACATGGAAAACATTCTCCTATCTAGTTCCTTAATACTCCTTCACGTAGAGTTCATGTGGTTAATCACCCATAGAAAAGATTTACGTCGGATCCATGTTATTCCAAGGGATGGGTTAGATGAATTGGGTTGTTTTGGGGGCCCAAATGTGGTATTCCATCTATCTAAGTTGAATAAAATAGCCCAAATGAGCTATTTTATTCATTACACTCATTTTATCTGTACTTGTGAACTTTATTAAGAGAATTTATAAGCTTCTTATCATGGTTTAAAATACCCTCACACATTATTCACAATTAAAATTTTAAAAATAATATGATCAATTAGGAAAATAATATATTTTAAATATTTCAAAATTTAGGTCACATCTTAAAACCTCCTATATTCGCCATATTTTTTTCTGGAACAACCATTTGTAATCATCTGTATTTTCCCAATTGAAAAAAAAAAAAAATTTAGAATTTACTGTTTAGCCTATATTGATATTTGAGATACGGGATCACAATAAAATAAAATAAAAATCATTTTTTTGGAAAAATAATATTATTTTATCTATAATTATTAAAAATAGTGCCGTAAGAATTATGTTAATGAATAGCATATTTTTGAAAATTGTATTTAAAAAACATGATTTTAAGTATTGAAATTTCAAAATTTACACTAAAAATTAAAGAGAACAATACGAAATTCTAGAAGATACGCAAATAGAAATAAAGAGAATAAAGAGAGAAGAACAAATATAGTTCAACCTAATGGCATATGTCCACACCCCTAAAAACTAAATAGCTACATATTTATAATGGAATTACATACGCTAATCAAATATAATTTATATTTAAATTACATATTAATATTTAATTGTATAAAATTTCCATAATCTTCTCTTGAAATCAATCTCTTGATTTAACCATTCATACAAATGGAAAGTAAAATATTCTTCCTCAACACAAAATTGTGTTTCCAATAATTTCAACTCAACTTTTTAATAAATAATAGTAAAAAAATATATATTATTATTAGTTTTTAAACAAAGTTTCATTTTGTGAAATAATTATTCATATATAAAAAATGTTAACAAATGTACTATAAAGTGGACTAATTTGAGAATTATTTTGATAATAGGAATAGTGTGTAGCACAGCCTAGACGCGCCATCCTTCCCCAAAATCCCTGAATCGAATAAAACTAGAAAGCGCCAGAAACTAAAACGAAAAACCCCAAATTATAAAATAGAAAAAAAGAAAAGAAAAGAGGCAGAGAGCCCTGGAACTTAAGTGAAAGTAACAAAACCCTAGCCTTCATTTCCCTCCCATACTCTCTCTTTCTCTCTCTCACACTCTCAAAAACCAAAACCTCCACAATCCACAACAATGTCAGCCATGATGGTACTATCTCTCTCTCTCTGATTTTCATTACTCTCATTATCACTAGTA
The DNA here is from genome assembly GCF_002906115.3 of Quercus suber. Lineage (NCBI taxonomy): Eukaryota > Viridiplantae > Streptophyta > Magnoliopsida > Fagales > Fagaceae > Quercus > Quercus suber. The sequence continues at coordinate 285,057 of NW_027069939.1, read as the reverse complement.
CTTGTTGTTGTTTTAGTCTCTTACTAACATTGTCTCCTTTGTGTTTGTGAAAAAAAAAAATCAATCAAACAGCAACCGCAGATCATACTTCTGAAAGAGGGAACAGACACCTCGCAAGGAAAGGCGCAGCTAGTCAGCAACATAAATGCCTGCACCGCCGTCGCCGATGTGGTGCGGACCACCCTGGGTCCCAGGGGCATGGATAAACTCATCCACGACGACAAGGGCAGAGTCACCATTTCCAACGACGGCGCCACCATCATGAAGCTCCTCGACATCGTCCACCCCGCCGCCAAGATCCTCGTCGATATCGCCAAGTCCCAAGACTCCGAGGTCCAACCCTATTTCTTATTGTGATTTCAAAACCAAACTCTGTTTATTTATTTCTTTGAGCATTTTGTTGGCAAAATATGGGTTCTTTGAGTGTTAGGTCATGTTAAAGGGATCACTAGTAAAAATATGGCATGTTAATTAAGGAAGTGACAGAGATAATGACTTTGGATAGAATAGAATGACCGAAAGTGAATACATGTGGCTGACTCTGACTAATTTGTTGAGGATCCATAGTTGGACTCCAAAAGATTTGGGACTAAAGGGTCTCTTTCTGTTTGGCCTAAAACTCTTCTAGGAATAGCTTTATGTTTCTTGATTATCATTTGACATGATAATTTAAGAGAACTACCCTACTCCACAGATCATGTACTGTTAGAGAAGTGTGGATCCACAATGTTCATGTTGTGGATCTTGAATTAGTTTTTGTTTTTTATTTTTTTTTGTTTTGGTTGAGAGTAATGTGATATGCTAGATATTTAATCTAACCCGGTTCATCTGTGCAGCTATGGGTTACATTTTATACTGGGTTTTTGGAGGATTTAACAATTGTTATGTTTGTGGTGCAGGTTGGTGATGGAACCACTACAGTGGTTCTTCTTGCAGGGGAGTTTCTGAAGGAGGCCAAGCCTTTTATAGAGGACGGGGTCCACCCGCAAAATTTGATACGCAGTTATCGGATTGCATCCAATTTGGTAGATGATCTGACTCAACCTCCCCCCCCCCCTTTTTTTATTATGAAGTGTTCACCTTCCTGCATCTTCCTGCATCTTACATGTTATGAACAATGTTGCAGGCACTTCAAAAGGTCAAAGAACTAGCAGTTAGCATAGAGGGAAAAAGTCTAGAAGAAAAGAAAAGCCTGCTGGCTAAATGTGCTGCTACTACACTCTCTTCAAAACTCATTGGGGGAGAAAAAGAATTCTTTGCCTCAATGGTTGTTGATGCTGTAATTGCAATTGGGCATGAAGATAGGTTGAATATGATTGGAATAAAGAAGGTAAGTTCAACTGTTAGTCATATAAGCTTGTATTTATAACTACTGTTGTTTTGCTGTTTCAGCTTTTAATAATTGGTAATTATAAAAAAAAAAAAAAAAAAAAAAAAGCTTTTAATATTTGGAAGTCTTAATCCACTTGCTTGGCTGGGAATTATGACCTAATGACTTGTTTTTTATTACTTGCACTGTAAAATGCATATTATTAAGATCCATGCTGACACTGACCTACTTGCAACATGGTCGTGTTTTGCCCCTTTCCAAGCCATATGATCCTTTTCCTGTCTATACAGAGAGTTTGAATACAACAAAGTGCAAAAAGGATGGCCACAGATTCCAGCTCTCATTCCCGAGGACTGAGTAAACTAAGGATCCCAACTTCGTATTCTTAGACCTTTTTTCCCCCTAAAAAACCAGATTAGATTACAAAAGATTTAAGAATTGTGGTCCAGCTTCAATGTAGGGCTTTTGTGGCACCTTTATTAGGCTACTTTTGTTATACTTGAGTCTTAGTATTAAGTCTCTTTAAGTTAGAATGTTGTTGGATTAATTTTAATGAAGTTTTACTAAAATAAGGGTAGTTTTAGAGGCCCATGAGATTTAGTTTATGTTTTGATTCCTTTTTCTATTTGGTTATTAGGAATCCTAGTCTTTCTAAGAAAAGGTTATTTATCTCCTAGTCCTTCATTCCTTTTAAGACCAGTATTGGCAATTTGGAGTGGTATACCCTTTGTCTGATGTGTTCAATTTGGAAGGAGCATGACTGTAGAGCATTTTAAGGTGTTGAGAGGCCTTTGAAGGAGTTGAGGTTGTTCTTTTTAAGGGCTTGTATTAGTGGATGGCTGTGCTACCCACCAATTCCTTGTTTACTTTGCTTGCTTTCATTGGCAGTTGTTTTTTCTTGATGTTTTTACTCTCTTAGTATATTTCTTGTGTACTGGGGCTCTTTTTGATTAAAAAAATTGCTATTCATAAAGCAAAAAGGTTTGTACCTAGCTTGAAATTTTTTGCAAAATCAATGAATTGGGAAATATGGGCTGCTTGTACAGGTTCCTGGTGGAAACATGCGCGATTCCTTTCTGGTAAATGGTGTTGCCTTTAAAAAGACATTTTCATATGCGGGTTTTGAACAGCAGCCAAAGAAATTTTTAAATCCCAAGATACTTCTCTTAAACATTGAGTTGGAACTGAAATCTGAGAAAGAAAATGCTGAGATAAGGTAATTGTTTCAGATTTATTTTGTTTGTCATATTCCTTTCAAGAAATTGCTTATACACAACTTTTTTTCCCCAATGTCTGTAGACTTTCAGATCCTTCACAATATCAGTCAATAGTCGATGCTGAATGGAATATCATATATGACAAGTTGGACAAATGTGTACAGAGTGGGGCTAAAGTTGTTCTTTCAAGGCTGGCTATTGGTGATCTAGCCACACAGGTATCTATTGTCCTGTTGCTAAATTCATTTGTTCATTTTTCAGATTCTGCCTGCTATAACTATAAGTTGTGTAGATTACTTTTTGTGTATAACACATGTCATGAGCAGTTGCATATTTTTTTTAATAGTACACTCTCATGCGCGGCGGCCCCCCCCCCCCCCCCCCCCCCCCAACAATTAGATTGAACTTAAGAGTTATGACTGTACTATCCAGACTTTGTTTAATGGTGGAAAAGATGCTGTTTGTTCCGAAAGACCATTGGACATCAATGTATTTAATTTCAATGCTTACATTTTAATGTAAAAATTGTCATTAACTTTTTGCTAGAGTAGCCATATAAATGTTTTGCTTATTAACGTGTTTAAAAGGTTTTATGTGGTGAATTAATATAAAAAAAAATGGTTATGTAACTTTAGGATTTGCTGGAACAAATTGTATGTAGCCATGCTATTTTCATTTTACCATTTTAATGGAGCCATAGTTTTATGTGAATAAAATAAAAACTGTGACTATTATAAGAATCTTATTCATACCTACCAAACTGGTTGTTTTTTTACAGTATTTTGCAGATCGAGATATTTTCTGTGCTGGCCGTGTAACAGAAGAAGATTTGCATCGTGTTGCTGCTGCAACTGGAGGGACTGTACAAACATCTGTCAACAATGTTATTGATGAGGTCTCTATGTTGCCTTTCTTGCTTTATATATCCCATTTCAGACCAGAGACATTCTTATGCTAAATGTTGTTCTATTTGTTACTGGAGAGTACTTCCTTCTTTTGTTCAATATCAACTGAAATTATTTAGATTTTTTTGTCATCTAGGTTCTTGGGACTTGTGAGCTTTTTGAGGAAAGGCAAGTTGGAAATGAGAGGTTCAATATATTTAGTGGATGCCCGTCTGGCCTAACAGCTACCATAGTTTTGCGTGGTGGAGCTGATCAGGTCTGTCAATTGTTAAAAAACTGCATGACTGATATTCTTATGCTTGTGTGCATGTGCACGTATTTTCCATCTTGACCTTGAATTTGTCCTGCATTCAGTTCATTGAGGAAGCTGAGCGGAGTTTACATGATGCAATCATGATTGTTAGAAGGGCTATGAAGAACTCCACTGTAGTTGCTGGTGGTGGTGCTATAGATGTATGATTTTGCAACACTTTATTCAATATTGGTGGTTATTTTAAGGATATTTTGGTGATTCAAAATGTTGTTTTCTGTTGGCAGATGGAGATAAGTCGATATCTTAGGCAGCATGCTCGCACAATAGCTGGGAAATCTCAGCTTTTTATCAACTCTTATGCTAAAGCTCTTGAGGTATGTCTTCTTGGGCATCTTTGTTTTATTTCAAATGAAAAAAAAAAATTGTATGGTTGGTTGGACATGGGGGATGGAAAAGTTAAGAGGATAGAAAATATTTGTATTTTTCATCATGTGTGTTTGGTAGAGAAGATGGAAAAATAGAAGGATAAAGAGGAGATTACTGTTATGCCCCTATTATTAAAATTAGAATGAACAGGGATAATTTTGTGCTTTTCATCTCGTTACCATTTTCTCTCCTCTTTTCTCACCAATTTGGTGGGCTTGTGTGGAAAACTCAATCTACTCTATTTTATTTCTTCTCCCTTTTCACTCCAATCAAACAGTGGAAAATCACATTTTCCTCTCCCTATTCTTTCCCCCCATTTTCCATCCTCTCGCTTTTAACCCCAACAGAATGTAGTGTTAGTGCTTCAATTGTAGTGGAACACATTATCTCTCTTACCTGTTAAGATTCCCCCCTGCTGCTGTTGACCCAAAAACCAAATTGTTTGGAGCATAATGCACCAATACTTTTACAGGGAAACTTACTCTAATGGAGCCTCTTAAAGCATCATAGTATGATGGAACATTGAACATGCCCTCACTAGTCAACCAACACCTCAAGTGATTCAAACCCTCCCATCTAGGATATTTGAATATAGAACCTTAAACATAGATTCTATTGATTTCAATTCCCATTATCAAGCATGTATAAATTTGATATCCCGTGATTGCATTTCCCTAGCCCAAGTTGGAATGAGCATAATAAACATTCCTATCATGAAAATACTTACAAATAAGAAGAGCACAACCTAATTGATCTCTCCAGATGTTATAAAAAAAATGTTAAACAGAGCTAAAAGAACAAACATGAGTTGAAGTGGCAAAGAAGGTTTTTTTATAGGGCAGAGTAGTCAAAGAAGATAAGTGTAGTTGAACCCATTTAGGTGGTAAAGAATTCATAGAGCTGACCTCAACCATTTGTCATGCTTAATTGAGTATTAGGGAGGAAGGGAGGGAGTCCCCAGTGTGAATAGTTTGAGGCTTCAGTCATGGGTTCAAGATCCTACTGATAGCATGTGTGTGTGCGCGCGCGCATGTTTGCAACTACAAATTTGCATTTATTGAGACGTATATTTCCTAGCCTGGTGTGGTGCCTGGTTTGCCAATCTTTGAATCCAACCTTGGCACAGAGCTTTCTTTGGGTGTGATTTTGCTGGAGATTACTTTCTGTCCTGGAAATTTTTATTCTAATCTCATGTTAGAAACTAAACCTATGTCAGGATCTTAACTGTCTGATTCCTGGAACACAGCATAATAAATTAGTGTAGATGTCGCTGAATTTTGAACCTCAATCATTTCTAATAATTATGAGATAGATTCGGTTGAGGAAGGTCACTGGTTTAATCTGTGCAGGTGTTTTGAGTTTGTGTACCTAACCCAAAAAAAGAGAGGAAGTATTATCTGCTTGTGTTGTTTATAAAGACTTTTTATTTTTGATGGGACCATGTGATGAGGTATGTTCCCCTGATATTGCAGGTTATTCCACGGCAATTGTGTGATAATGCTGGATTTGATGCAACTGATGTTCTAAACAAATTAAGACAGAAACATGCCCTACAATCTGGTTGGTCTCTTTCTGTTATAGATTTTATTTTCCTCACTTTGGTTAAATAAGGGTTGGTGACTGCCACTTTCTTTGTTCTGCATTTATAACCACCAGAATTAATTGAATTAAGTAATATAATTATATAGTCGCCAAATTCTATTCCAATAAAGGTGTTCCCTTTCCTCGTTTGGAGGAATTTCATATAGGAACAGATTCTATTGTGATTTTACATCAAACAGTAGTTTTTGAGTTATTTTGTTTACACATTATTACAATTAATAGGTGAAGGTGCAAATTACGGGGTGGATATCAACACTGGTGGAATTGCCGATTCATTTGCTAACTTTGTCTGGGAGCCAGCGGTTGTGAAGGTATTTTTCAGTTTCCAGTCTGCTTATTTGTTTTAATGCAAAATATTTTGCTGATGTTTTTACTTGTTGGCTCTTTGGTGACTTCTTAATTGCTGCAGATCAATGCTATAAATGCGGCTACTGAGGCTGCCTGCCTTATTTTAAGTGTGGATGAGACAGTTAAAAACCCAAAGGTATTCTACATTCTGTTTCATGTTTTGCAAGAGGAAACTGATACTTTATTTGGGTACCTCTCTGTTGAGACTTGTTCTTGCAATTGTATAATGTCAGTTTGTAAAATCTTTAGAAATTCAGCACGAAGTTAGGATTTGTGATGAGAAAAAATAAGGCTTCTTGAATAGGCTTTGATGTTTTGAGTGTTTAGGTAGGAATAAGACACCCCCCCACACACACACAACAAACAAAAAAGAAAAAGAAAAAAGAAAGTGGATTTGAGTGAATTTGATGGCTGTTTGGTGTTAAAACAATGAATAGAAGGAGAAACAAGGAACGATAGACCCTACTCAATCACGGTTAGGAAGAAGGAAATCACACCCAAAGCTTAAGATAAGATTTGAATCTCTTTATTAATGTTAATAATTACAATAAAGCCTTTAATAGGTGCCAAAATCTTTGACAAATTGGCATTAAGACTGGTAAGCTTGTATTTAAATTTTGATTGTGGATTACTCAGGGAGAGCTCTAAAGTTTCTAGCCTTAAAATGAAATGAAATTTTATAAACAAATCAATGCATGTCTTTTCAATTTGTTATTGGTTATATAACTTGGTTTAGTACCGCTTTACCACATCTATAGAATCAAGTATGTTTATGCAGCTATATAGTTTGAAAAGGCTAAATATAAGTGGAAAAATGGTTTTTTTGTTTGGGCTAAATCATATCACAGTGAGATGTACACTAGGCTTTGTAGTTTCCACAAATTAAGCAATTCAAAAAATTATTCGAAAACTTGAGGCAGCACGTGTATTGGATAGTGTTCATTGTCCTAGGCTCATCCTTATTAGATATGAGGGTAATAGCACCCTTTAGAGTAATTTGTGCTTTGAAGATTTGGTGGTAATATATTGCTATTGCTGGGAGAACAGGTTTATAGCTCTTGCCGTATAAGGTTCGTTGTGCAACATGGCATATATGTAACTGTAAATGTATAGATATCTTTAGTACAATTGCAATATAGATGTGTCCTAAATCTTTCCATTTACCGGATAGTTTTATGGATTGAGCTCTATGCATATTGATGTTTATCAGAAGAAATATGTCTAGGCATGTTTTATCAATTCAAAATTATGGCCATTTTAGCATGCTCTAAGTTTTGTCTGTGCTCAAGCTTGCTTCTAATATTAGATATATTGATTTATTTGTCCTTTTTGTTCTGAAGATATGCATAAGCCATGTTAAGCATAATGTATTTTGATAAATGCAGTCTGAAAGTGCACAAGGAGAAGCAGCTGCTAGTGCCATGGGTGGTAGAGGGCGTGGAGGAGCAGGTTTTCGTGGTCGCGGACGTGGCATGCGAAGGCGATAAGCACTTAGAATTATAATTTTTGGAAGCCTTGTATGCATTCCAACTGTTAATTTTGCTATTTTGACGTGTGAAATTTGAGTGACTTGTCTTTTCTACTGTCATACACTTTGCCACAGGAAAGGCTTTGTTATGAAAGGTGATGATGACCTACTGGTAGTTAGGAGCAGCACATTGTACTTAAAATCAGAATTCTATATGCAAGGGCAACGTTTAATTTGTTATTTTAGAATTATAATTGGTGGTAGCAATTTTGATTGGAGCTTTTTTATTGTTTGTATGTACAATTCCCATTTTGTATTTATTTTAAGTATTCTTTTTGGAGGATTAAATTTGTGTTTTCTGGCTTGTACTGAACATGACGAATTTGTTCCTAGTTGTGATATTTTGATTGTTAAGGACATATGATATGAAATGTGAAAGGTCTGTCCAGATGCTTAATTGCATGGTTTAGTAGCAGTGTTTTGCGGGTAAAAAAGCTATTTGCAGTGGTGATTATCCAAAATTATAAGTGCATTGGATACATACTATCTTAATTCTCAAATTTGTGACTTTAGAATCATAAAACCAGGAGACCTAAATCCTATAAAAATTGGTGCAAGAAAAATAAGGATGCGCACGAGCATGGGGTGCATGTGCACACGCTGGTGAGTGATCCTGTTTTTCGTGTATGACGCGCAATAGTAGTGTGTTGGTAGTCGATTTTCTGTAGAGCGAATTACACCACTCAAAATGAAATTGTGTTCCACGTATGCTGTTGAGTCATCCCAAATATTTTGTATTGCGTACAATTGCAGCGCGTGTTGGTAGTCGATTTCTGGTTGAGCAAGATTCACTATCCGGAATGCAGTGTGTTATTTCATTGCACCCCGTGTCCTGTGGATACAGGGATTAAATTGGTGGTAAGTTTAAACCCTAAAAAACCCTTGATCGGACCCAACCCGATCCACTTGCTATTTAGGCCGAACCAAATCAAAACTCAAACCAAAACCTAAATACAACTAAGCCAAAGGCCCATTCAGTATACGTTCCTAACACAAATTCATGCTCAATTAGAAGCTAACCAAAATTCAAGTCTACCACCAACTTGGTAAAGTGTAATTTAGATTTTAGCCAACAGATTTTCTTTAGTTTAAAGCAAATAGAAAAGATCTTGATCCCATTAGTTGCAGCAAGTACAAGAACTGAACAAAGGAATTTCAAGTTGTAGCACATAGGTTTACAAAGAAAAATTAAAGCCTGACATGTTCTATAAATGTGCAAGTTTTGAGCTCCTCCCGTTTGAAATGACACAACGTGGGCCTCTTCAAGCTACTTTCAGTAAAACTGTTAGGCCTGGAATTGCATAAAGGCCTCATTGTTATGCTACGAAATGGGAAAAAGTAAAAGATAGAGCTCCGCAGATGCTTAAAACTGGAACTGCATTTGGGGAGCATATCCAAGATTATCAAGGTGAGCAGCCATGGCTTTGTTCATGAGTGGTGGCCCACACCTCAATATCTGCAATTAGACGATAATTAGTCCTAGTCAATGGCATTAACTAATTACTGTGTGATGAGAGAGAGAGAGAGAGAGAGAGGTTTAAGAAGACTGGTTTTAATTTCACCTGAATATCAGGTGCTGGCGAGGGGCAGACTGTTTGAATCATTTCCTTAGTTACATACCCAATACCACCTTCCCATCCTTCAGGTGGCTGTAGATTGTATTCAATCAGTATGACAACCACAGAATAAAAACAAGAATCTTCAAGCAAATTAACTTGTTAGTTGTTATAGGGATTTTCTATTGGGGAAGGGGTAAATAATGGAGGGGAATGGGGAGGCAGAAACCGAAATGTACCGTGCACATGGACTAAGCTAGTATCCAACCACTTTCAAAATTTTCAAATAAATCTTTAATTATCTGTGCATATCAATAATATTTTTTATTATTTGTTTTCTAGTAATAAGACTATGAAAGTTTATATATTTTTAACAGGATAACTTTTTCAAAAGGGAAACAGACGCTATTTGTCTCTGGACAAGAATGATGGGAGATTTGTCAACCAAAAAGCCATGGAAAGCAATTTCAAACGGGTGCAATCTGACCTTAGTATATCTCAAGAGATGGCTAACGCCAACTCATAGTAACATTAATTCTATTCCAATTTCTGAGCATAGTTTGAACATATAAAACCATTTTTCTGGTTTATACATAATATACCTCAAATTGGACAAGAAGAATCCATCAGTAATGCCCATACATATATGTGACTGGATTCTGTCCATCAAATCTCAATCTACTCATGAATTGAGGTCATAGATACCCTGTCTAGAGTAACTTTATCTCTATTAGCTTTTACTACTAGATGCTTACATGACCAAAAGTTCCATTTCAGTGAGCATGATCCTGATCCTAGAGCAACTAGTGCACAATGAAATAAACTAGAAAAAACTATATCAAGTGCTTATGGGAAAAAACAAGGATGAAAGCATGGCAACCTTGTCACACCCATCAAATAACAGGCCAATCTTTGCACCAGTTCATGGATTTGCATCCATGCAATCTTTTCAAGCCAACTTTGCTTTGCATCCATGCAATCTTTTCTTGGCAACTTTCAAGCCAAGAACCATTGAGAGGCATGTAATTTTATATCAAGTTGCAAGTAGGAAAAAAGGTTAAAAAAACATGTCCGCTCCCAGGATAAGTCAGGTTTATAAAAGCAAGGCACTTTACAAATTACAAGTAAATATGACACACCTACAAATTACAAGCCTAATTAATAAGCAACAAAGCATACAAAGGTTCTACAATAATGGAATCTCTGTCCCTTGACAGGAGTAGACAATCAATCCCAAGCCCTTGAGGCCTCGACCCTAGTCCCGGGAGTTTCAAAAGTAAAAGTCAAATCCTTAAAATTGTAAAATGATCCAATTTGATCTGCACGCTAATTTGGATGCTAATCTATCATATAGTTGGGCAAATCAATGATTAAAAAGATGTAAATGGCTTAAAAATTACATGCCAGAAATCCAAGTAGATGAAAAGTGCCATGTGGCCACCATGAACTAAGGCCCCGTGGAAAGAAAATGGAATAAGATTTTTCGCTTTCTGAACTTGAATTTGCTGAATAATTTCTCTATTTCATGTTTGGTTGATGAGAAAATGTTGGGAAAATACAAGGATATTTAAAGAAAAAAACATGGAGTAATAATTTTACAAACTTTTGATACTCTAGGAACCAAAATTTGAAAATAAGGAAAACTTTAAGGACCAAATTGGATAATTTTTTACAAAATTTAAGAGCTTGATTGCTGACTAGATTGGATAGTGAGAAAACTTTAAGAGAAAAAGCGATATTTGCCAAATGAAATGCAAGATGAAAGTTTTCATTATTCAACTCAATTACTAAGAAAGGGAGATCTGCAATACACAGAAACATTTGTGTAATGAATAATACCACTATCCAAAAAATGAAAGAAAAAAGTAATGAATAATACCTGATTCAGAACATAATAGACACTGAAGCGGTCGGAAAGCTAATGGCAAGGTTATGATAATTTTTTACAAAATTTAAGAGCTTGATTGCTGACTAGATTGGATAGTGAGAAAACTTTAAGGAGAAAAAGTGATATTTGCCAAATGAAATGCAAGATGAAAGTTTTCATTATTCAACTCAATTACTAAGAAAGGGAGATCTGCAATACACAGAGAAACATTTGTGTAATGAATAATACCACTATCCAAAAAATGAAAGAAAAAGTAATGAATAATACCTGATTCAGAACATAATAGACACTGAAGCGGTTGGGAAAGCTAATGGCAAGGTTATCCAGTTCGTCCTGTACAGATAAAATTGTGATAAAGTTAACTTAATTGATAAGAACTTCTCACATCTACTACTTTCCAAGCCACTTTTGACTAGAAATTCATTAATTGCATCCAATTTTTCTCACATGTTGAAGTGTCTGCTTGGGAGTCCATAATTTATCAGTCACTATCATCATATGATATATCTGATCTCATTTATTTTCTTGGTCAAGCCCCATAATTTCTAATTATTCTTTTCTATGAAAATTCAAACAAATGCTTCCACATGCTTTAGCTTCTTCTAGCCTTTCTCCATTCTCCCAAAATTATGTTTCCAAAAATGATTTTTCTTAAAGATGCCAAGAGCCTTATAGCTCAACTGGCATCTCTTGGCGTTTTCAATGGAGATGTCTTGGGTTCAAATCTCCCCATCCCCAATTATTGAATTATCAAAAGTAAAAAAGATTGTTCTTAAAGATTTAAATATATTTGTTGTTCTCATATATTAGTACAATAGACCTATGATTTTTCTCCATTTATGTAACAACTTATGATTTTGGAAGAATATGAATCCTTTCTCCTCTTCAATTTTCCAATCATCCTGAACTTTGAGTCTATGAACATACAAAGTAAGAAAAGTAACAAAAATCTTAGACCTCATCTCAGTAGGATTGCCCCATATCCCTAAGCCTAAGCCTTTTTCCCCCTTTTCTTTTGGGGAGGTTTGAACAAATGGAGTCAAATAACACTTGGTGGATTGGGACACAGTGCTCTTCACAAAATGTTGAGTCTTCAGGTTAAGAAGTTTTGGAGTTTTTTTAATCAGGCTAGAAAAATGGTCGTTTATGGATAAGGGGGAACAAAGCAATTTTTGGAGGTGTACATTGAGCACTAAATAAAGGGACGAGATGAGCGTTTTACACATTCGTATCCTATGTAATCCATAGGGATACAAGACCACCTTAGAGAGTTAATCACAAATAGAGAGAGAGAGAGAGAGAGAGAGAGAGAGAGAGAGAGAATTTTACCTTCAATAGAATGTCCTCATATGTGACATTGGCATAAATAAGATGTACGATGGTTTTGTCATCTGGGTTTTCTAAGATGGCTCTTGCAACCTAAAGAAAGCAGAAAGAGGAAGCAATAATAAGACTCAAAGTAAAAGCATTGGGATTGATGAAAACCCTCCAGCATCTACACTCAAAAATTCAAAACCTGGAACATGGGAGTAATGCCAGTGCCACCAGCAAGCATCCCAAAAGCTCTAACTTGGTTGGGCTGATACTTGAAGCGTCCCTGGAAGTGACATAATAAACACATAATTAACCATTTAAGATAATTTCAAATTTTGATATAAACTGGAGGATCAGAGGTTTGGGAACATTTTCCGGATTACAAAAATTTAAATTAATCACAAAAAGACCATTCACAGACTCAGAGAGAGAGAAAAATTAAAATTTCATAGATTGCTTGTAACTTTACTCATATTTGGACAGTAAATAGTAATGGATATATAAACCATAATTCTGTGTTCATTTTTTTTTTTATAAATTTTTTTATAACAAAAAGAAGTATTTTTATTTACTTAAGCATCTCATTTGTAACACTCTTAATCTATTGTGTGGCATAAATTTTTTTGGTTACAAATATTGTTAAATAATGGTCAAATGATTATATTCACCATTCCCTAACAATTTAAGTTTTGGAACAATTCAGTAATTTACCATATATCGTTTGGCATAAATTCCTAGAAAGGCTCATCATTGTATGTGAAAAAGGAAAAAACACTCTCCGATAACAGATGATCCCATCTGTATTGTGTGTGTGTGTGTGTTTTTCCTAGCTCAGTAATTCCTACTTGATGAACTATGAGACCAAAGATTAGAGAAGTTTATCTCAAGAAGCAAATATAATATGACTTCACTTTATATAATGGGTTCAGTACAGTCATTAGGTAGAACAGATCAACTTGTATAAGAAGACCCTACATAATTTTCCACAGTCATTATTACTCAAGTTGTTCACAGTGAATGTTATTTCTATTTAAATGATTCATAATTGAATCAAACAATTCAAAAAACTACACAATAGGTGAAGCTCACCAACCATCTCAGAAAGCAGAATGGATAGAAGGGGCACAAGAGATGGGAATTGGAAATAATGTATCTCAAAAGGGAGTAACTTTACCTTTGGTCCCTTCACTGCCAAGTAATCACCTTCACGCATCTCTCGAAAATGGTGGGACATCCTTCCTTGAGGATACATCTACTTAACATGAAACAGACAAATAATAATAATAATAATAATAATAATAAATAAATAAATAAATAATCATGAAAAAAGTAAGTTTGAAAACGGTATGTTGCAGAGCACATGAACCTTTATAACTAATTCAAAGTATCCAACATCAGAATCCAAAGTTGTTGGGGTATATGGTTTAACCACTTCATCACCAATACTATCTTTTCCTCTGTAGAAGAAAGTGATGAAAAGTGTAAAAAAAAAACCATGATAGCCATAAAGCAACTAACAAGTCTAGTACAATTAAAAATTAAAATATGTATAGGCTTTGTTCGATGATGTGGGTAAGTGAAAAAAACAAAACCATGAAATAAAAACCTGCAGCTCATATGCTGTCCGATTGGAAGTCCCAAGACCGACATTGGTGTAGGAAGAGCAAACTTGAACTTAGCCACATTATGGCTCAGCTGTGTGCGTTTAACAAGTTCGAATTCCTTGAAGTTCTGGGGGTCCAAGCAACCTATATTATGACACATCTATATTAAAACTCAGTTTAATAATAAAGGCCATAAAATACTCTAATTCTACTGAATTTTTTTACAACATTAGAAACTCTATTTAATCAATCCATTACTCGACTAAAATAGGAACTAAAATTTTTAAAATAAATGTCATTATTTCTTAGTAAATTTAATCTAAAAGCAATGAAAGCTGTATGCACAGACACTTCATTTGAGGTGCCGTACCTGTTTTGTATCAGTGTCCTATCTACTGAATCATATTATAATTTTTCAAAAATTGCTTGTTTCGCTATATCGTACCCATACCTGTATCCCTGTATCCGTGCATCCTAGGAGATGTGTACTATAGATACAAGAGAAAAAGTAAACAATATCAAATTTCCTTTTTCTATTTTCTATTTTCGCGAAAAGATTGTAACTATGAATTTGAATTCTAATCACTAAGCACAAAATTCTCCATGATTGGAATAATCTCTAAGAGTTTGAATGCTTATTACTGAGCATAAAATTCTCGATGATTGTGACAATCTCCTAAACTAGAGTGAGTTCAAAACAGCATCAAAATCTTGTAATGGTCCAAGATTCACGAAGAACAAAATGCCTGTATAGCAGAAACTTACTCGCCAAACCTAAATGAAATTTGACTCTTTTTTTTTTTTGCTTAAAAATCGTACAGAGCATCGGATCTAAGATTGAAATGTTAGCATTGATTAACAAGAGCTAAGGAAGAACGATCAGAAGCATTGTGAATTTTGGAGAAATCGAAAAAAAAAAAAAGTGAGAGGTTGAGAAAAGTGACCTTTAGGTTTTTTGGTGAGGTAGTAGTAGTAGGCGGTGGCACCAACAACGGCGACGAGAGCCACCGCAATGGTTATCATCTCCGCCCTGTGCGACTGTAAAAGTTCCATGGTTTTTAGTCCAAATCTTGTTTGAGAGTGAGAGTGAAGCCACTTCAGAATATGCTATGCTAGGCAAGAATCATCATCAGCTTGCTTTTTATATGAAAAGAATGCAGGGTTGCCAGGGAAAAGTTGCCCACACTGAATCAGAATCTCTCTTTTTCTTGCCACGTGTTACTCCTAATCTATTGCCGGGAATATTTTTTTATTTTAAATTTTGTTTAAACTTTAATCGGACTGAAAGTTTGGTAGGAAAAAGAATTTTAGCGGTGAAGCTTTTGCAATATACTACTACTTTAAATATTTGGAAAATTACCATTTATAATGTTTTAAAGGTATTTAAAAAGCTTTTTCTTAAAAACAAGGTTTTTAAAAAGGTAATTTTTTTAAAAAGCTATGTTTAAAAGTTTCAGATTTAGTCCAAATTTCAAATTTTTAGTTTTAATTCGTTTAAATATAAAGCCTTTTTTTTTTTTTTTCATTTTTGCAATCAGACACTTTTCTTTATTATAAAAAAAAAAGTTAAGTGCTTTTTTTCCTTAAAAATATATTTTTTAATTCTTAAAATGTATATGAATTTGTTTTGTTTTTGTTTTTATTTTGTTTTAAACTAGAAAATGTTTGGTTTTTGTCTATAAACCATTGAAAATGTTTTGCCTTTTATCTTTAGAGACGTCTCCAGTGCTATGGGTTTTGGCTTATGTAGATCAAAAATGATGATTGATGAATAGGATTGTGGCACTCCACTCGTTGCCAAATGCGAAAGGATGCCGCCGAAAAGAATGGAACGTTGTTTTACTTTGTTGGATGCGTTGGATCCCGTATATAACAAGCAAGCTTTTGACCCTCAAATTCAAAGGTGTAGGTGCAAAATGCTATCTTGCTCTATTATTGCATAGCAATAGAAGCCATTTAAACATTTTATCCCTAAATTATTGAAAAAAATAATTTTACTTTTTTTTTAATCTTTAAACTAATGAAATTCTACAAATTTTAGGGATAAAAAACGAAAATTTTAAATTAAAAAAAAATCAATACAAACTTAAAGACAACAAGATATTTTAACCCAAAAAAATAGAAGCTCTATATTCTATAATTCTTTTTGGGGGAAAATTAAGATTGTCTTATAACTTTACATAAAAAAGTTCTTAAATTCTATACAAATCTCATCTTTAAAAAAAAATTATTGAACTATTTTATAATCTTTTAAAAAAGTTGAAATTAAATTTTAAAAAATTCTATAATTTACCCAGAATTTTAAAACTCTTTCTAGTTTTTTTTTTTTTTTTTTCGAGGGGATAAAACTCTTTCTAGTTAAAATTCTATTTTTCTATAAAAAAATTTTGTAACTCAACAGAATTAATGCATTTCTTTATAAATTTTGTTTTTAAAATTTGTATGTACTTACAAAAATTATAAATTAGAATGATCCAACTTGATCCCTCGTTTTCAGTTGCAAAACACTTGTGCGTAATAAATACTTCTAAAAAAAAAAGTTGAATTAAAAAAAAATTTGTCAATATCAAACTAAGGGCTCATTTAATATATGTATTTAAATAACAATTTTTAATTTTTAAAAAAATACATATAAATAAATATATATATAAAAAATATAAAATTATTTAAAAATTAAAAATATGTATTTGAACACTTAGCGGCCTAAATATTTTGCCATTCCAGTCGCACAAAGTACTCTCGGTCGGACTCAAAATGTTTTTGTTATCCAAACCAAATCCCTTTCAGAGCAATAAATGGCTGCCACATACTCCACCACCAATATCCAAACCAAACTATATGAGCAAACACCTAGTTTTTTAGTGCCACAGACTGAACAACCAGCACTGCACAAATGGAAGTAACTGCTCAGTCTCTTTCCTATGCCAAGCTTCCAAAGCCTTCAATAAACTTTTCTTCACCTCCATCACTTCCATTCTTTCATTCTAAAGCTTCTTATGCTGGTTTTAGTTCAGTCACCTTTCAGTCCTCTAAGAGCTTTCTCACACAGTTAAAAGGTGTTGGAATCAAAACAAGACAACTGAAGAATGTTGGAGCCATAAATGCTTCTGAGGCTGAAAGCCCTCCAACAGATGTGGCAGAAAGATGGCTTCTTGAACCTGTTGGTTAGTGAACTCTCTTTCTATATTGGTATAATGTAGTTGAATCCACTCTGAACTTTAGTTGACCATTTTTGTGATCTAAATTTGTTATTCTCTTAAACCCATCCTGTATCATATGCTCAGTGAATATAAGTAAACCAGTGACTCATATGGGATCAGAAAAAAAGTAGTGATCTTCTTTTGATGACATGCTTGGTGATGTAAATTTGGACCTTGAAACCACATGACTTCTTCTAATAAGTCCACGGGACTTATTGATACTCTCCTGCAATTCAATGTCTAATAGAAATGCAGAAATATGCTTCACCTTGTGCTGAGTTTTAATGCTTCACAATCCCCATAGAAACTGCTCCCTTATTCTTGCCAAGAGCCTTGTGGCTAAATGGCACTATTCGGTTCTGTCTTTGAAGAAAACTTAAGTTTGAATCCCCCTTCCCAATTGTTGTAAGAAAAAATTGCTCTTTTAATGTTGCACTGTGCGATAAGTAACCTGAGTTATAGCACCAAATATGCCAATTTTCTTTTCTTCATGGGCCACTTCAAGGTCCACAGGACTCACATTTGTGCTTTATTCAAAATTACAAGGAGGAACTTCTGTGCTGTTTTGATTGATACCCTTTACAAAATAATCTAACGATTATTTGGCTTAGGTTGCAATCAGATTAACTCCTTTTATATTTCATTAATGAAGCATTCTTGTTTAAGATTTAACAAATCATCTACATATTTGCTATGTGGTAGGTGATGGAGATTCAAGACACATAGGTTCGAAGGTCAAAATGCCAGATGCATTTGAAATTGTTTCTGTAAGAAGTCTTAGCATCTGTTATAATGATTCTGTGTAGAACTTAACCATGCAATAAGATGACATGTTTGTTTAAACTTTATCTAGAATGAGGTCACAGTTGGCCGTGTTCCTGAGAAAGCCAATATCGTGATTCCTATTGCGACAGGTATTTCTACCTAAATCCCTTCTGATGCTATGTCATGCACTACAGTCATACAAGTTTCATTGTGATTTCAATCCAGTTATTCCAACTATTTTCATAAAGTCACAAAGATTTATGGTATAATGTTTCAACTTAAAATTTCCTAATGGGTTTTCCAAGGTTTCTAATCCTAATTTTCATGTGTGGTATATACCCCTCATGGAGTGCACCGTGGATTGCAAAAATTCTGAACCTGATTTTTGCACCAACTATCACCACTGAATTAAATCTTTGGATCTTTTCTGAAGATGAATTTGTTAGTCTAGCTGATTTATAAACAAAATTTAATTTTAATTAAAGCCATTTACTTAAAAAAAAATATTTAATCAAATTATTGTTTATTTATGTTGTTTTATTAGTATTTTTTTAGAGTATTATCTGTCATCAGGAAACCTTTATGTCTGGATTCCAACAGACAGACAGTTATCATGTTACTCATAAACTGAAGCTAAAAATTGAGTTCTAGCAGTATCTGGTCTTCATGCCCGCATTCAGAAGAAAGATGGAAATCTCTTGGTCACAGATTTGGATAGCACCAATGGGACATTCATTGATGACAAGCGGCTGAGACCTGGAGTTCCTGCCACTGTATTACCTGGAAATTATATTATATTCGGTACCATTCAGTTAACTTCTCCTAATTACTTAATTCTTATCTTTTTTGTGGGAAACTTATTCACTTAGTCTGTTTTGCTGCATTCATGAGCTGCAATTTTTAATTCTTAAACCTGAAATTTAGTCAACCTCATCACCTGCTGTATGGACATGTTTTTGGTGTTATTTAATTGATGACATATATGTTGTTTTCATTCCTATTGCGTCCTGTTAGTGTAAAATGAATTTGATGAACTAAACACACCCTTCTATAATGAATTCAATTCTCCAACTCAAGTCCATGAAAGCTATGATCTGTTTGATACTCCTCAAAAAGAATATGATTGAATAAACACACCCTTTATAAATACAATCTGGACTTAATAGTATCAGATTAACGTCAGCAAAGAAAATCAAAAGTTATCCTTCTCTAGAATGATCTATTAACTAAAAAATGCCAAAACATTTTCACAATGTGTGAGAATAAATCTTGTCCTTCTATTCTAAATCTGAATCTTTATGTTTAATGATTGATAACAGCCACTTTAATTGGCAATGAAATATTATTACAAGTTTTCATTTTTCATTCTTATGGCAACCAACTTAATTTTGCTATTAGTACCCCACCAAATAATCTGACATTTGAAGTCCCAAGGTACCTCCTAATTTGAGCAGTTTTTTTAGCAGACATGATGATTGTGTAAGTAGTGCAATTTGGCAAAGTTCCAAGACTAGATCATTGGAACCAAGAATTATATTTATTGGTTCCAACACTATTTTCAAAGAACTTCATTATTAGTAACGCATATATTCCTATAGCCCCTCTATTCCTCTCAGATAAAATAGTGAGATCTTGTTCAATCCTGTATAAAAAACACTGGGTTTCTTGAGCTTTGCATAAATTATTTTTTGAACATTGACTTCGATCCAAGGTGGTCCTAAAGGTGCCAATCTCTTTGTAATCATCTTCAATTATGTAGTATCCACAGTGAGTGAGATGGTATCCCACCATGTAATTATAGTTCAAACAGAAATATTGTAGGAATAGCAAAGCTCTAAGTCTCGAGGAACATGAGGCTTATTGTTCTGCAGGTTAAATTCTGTGGAATTAGTACAATTTCCCACAGTTGGTCAAATTCAATCAAACCAGTTTTTCTATTCTTGGTTTCAAATTCAGAACCTTTGTTGGAAGGGTAATCACAGGTTAGTGATAACCAATAGAAAAAAAAATGATGCTCATATGTAGATGCTATGGCAGGTTCTAAATGCCCATGGAAAATATGAAGGGGCTAGAAAATCAAATTAAAACTTCCACATACTGAAACAACACTAGATTCTGTTGGAATGGGGTGCATGATTGACACATTGACCATATATCTCCCAAATATAACTTCAACTTAATAAACTTGAATTGAGAAGAATAAAATTGTGCTTAAGCCAAAATCAATACTAGCCAGAACCCTACAAAGATGCTGATTCAGTTCATGGCACAAAGGGTTGGAGTTTTTTCTTTGATAATAGAAGCACCCCAATAAATCCTAAAATTCTCATGTTGATGGAATGAAAAGCATGATAAATTTATGATATTGCATAATCGAATTTGCTTTACATGACTTGAAAATGCAATTCGTTTTCTTGTCAAGGTCTATATGAGTTGAGTGTGGTGTACTTGTATCAAATGACTATACTAGGTATAACTTGAGTTGTTTGATTGTGATAATGAAAATTTGTTGAGTATTCTGTTATTTTTAAGTCTCTGGTATTATCCTTCTTGATTCACCATCTTTAGCACTCAAACTTCACTGCTCTGCTACTTTAAATAGTTTATATATCTAATTAAGAACTGGCATTAGAGCTGGTCATTTTGCTGGACAGACACCAACAAATGCTTGGATTAATTGCCATTTGTGCCAATTAAGTAATAAAATTTGATACTTAACAAATTACTTAAAACATAGACTTTCAGTGTTGAATATCTTTTGCCTTTTTCCCTGAACTTGATCTAACTTATACAGATTCAAAATCTTATTCTCCTAGGGAAAATCTATAGTCAATGAACAGAAAATTAGTACATTGTTTATTACAATCATAAAATGGATGCTATGGAAATTCTTATCTACTTTACCATACTTTCTTTACTTGTCTAAGAGGTTAAAACTAGTGGTTTTTCACATCCCATATGTAGAATCAATCTTTGTTTTATATTTCATATGAACACGGTAATGTTCAAAACAAGTTGCCAAAAAACAAAGAAAAGAGGTTTTATAGAATGCTTATGGTAATATTGTTTTGAAGAAGTATCAAGAAAAAATAATTGATCTTCTCAATTTCTTTAACATAGGGATTCAACTCTAACCAAGTATCCATGTTGCATTGTTGAATGTAGCAGATTATAGCATTGTTTATTTCATGAGCTTCAGAAGTTCCATCTTAACAGCTAAACTTTGGGTCTCTTTTATTGCTAGGGGATATTCATTTGGCAATGTTTCGTGCTACCAAGCTTGAAAATGTGGAAGCTGCAAACAAAGCAGAAGAATCTGAAGATAAAGTAGAGACCGGTAGTCCAACTGGGAATAGTGAAACAAGTTGAAATAGAGGATATGAATCATATGATTGTAAAATAAAGAGTTAATGAATGAATAAATTCAATTTTCTTGTTGGAAATTTGTTCTTCAAATTTTTTCTGGATTATGAAAGAAATTGTTGATGCCTTCTACAAATTTTCCCGGCAACAACTTCTAAATCTAATTAATTGAAAAGAGATGTACTGGATCATCCATTTCTATATTCAACTTCTTATTCTCATTTTACCTTAGAACTAGTGGAAACCGTTTCAACACAATACAATGAGATCAAAATGACTCATTTTTCTTTATTTTTCCTCCTTTATGGGTTTTTTCATCACTCTCTCTTTTCTTTCATTACTCCTCCCTGTTATAACCCGGAAAAATCCAACCTATAATAATGGTCAGAAGCTTCTTGTAACTCAAAACCCAAGCTCAGATCTCAATCAACTAAACTGCTGGCACAAAACTTTGCTGGCAAGTGGAAATTTGGAAACAACAAAATCCAACCTCACATCGAAAACCACAAACGCACAAGCCCGGTCAGATTCAAATGCAAAAGAATGCACTAATAGACTTAAAAACAAACACAATTAAATTACATTAAGCACAATTACTTTTTATGAGAACTTTTAACATAATATCTGAGGCAATTTTCAAGAGAATACCTTCCATCATTAATGCTGTCTCATAGATAGGTAGGGCTATAGATGAATCAAGTTCTTCATAAATAGCTCGATCATAGCTCACATTGAAAGCTTGTTTACGGACTATTTGCGAGTCTCACATGAGTCTTGCAATAATGAAGCTTTTTTTTTTTTTTTTTTTTGCTTCCACAGCTTATTGTTCAACCACTTTTGGATTTATTTGCGGGTCTCACTATTATGTTTTTGGTTAAAATTATCTGTAAGTCTCATTCTATGATTTTTGCTCAAAATGTCAAGTCTCTTTTTGCTTATTGTAGGTCTCACTCTACTTTTTTGCTACAATACTTTCAGTAAAAATTCAAGTTTAGCTTTTAGTTTTTATTTACAGTATTTAAAGCAAAAAGTTAGATAAATTGTGCTCAAATAAATTCTCATTTGTTTAGTAAATAAGTCAATTTAAGCTCAAGTTAAGACTTGAATATTAAATGAGTCAAATTCAAACATAATAATGTATTTATGAATAAACTTGTGAGCATGAAGCTTGATTTAATTATATATAATATTATATTTTTATATATTTATATTTGTCTACAAATATAATTATATTTGTCTACAAATATAATTATATAGAGTTAAAATTATAATGTATAAGTTTGTAAATAAATTCATATGATGTTAAATTATTATTGTTAGTTTATTAATAATATAAACAATTAATTCATAGTAAAAAACTATAGATTTGTGAAGGGACAAAAAATTTTAGTTATGGTTTTACTATATGCGCGAAAAGAATTGTAAATTAGGTAATTTGTGAACAAGCTCGAACTTGTTTAACGAGAAAATGAATCAAGGTTAAACATATAGTTTTATTTGGCTATTAACTTGAACTTGGATCGTATTCGAAATAAAATTAAATAACCATGTCTGAACTTTTAATAATTGACTCAATTTAGCTAGTTGCATTCAATTTTAGTTGAAACTTAACAAATGCTATATGTTAGCAAAATTAAGTAAATAAGGCCAAAAGTTAAAAATTAATTACTTTATATTTTTTTAATAAAATATTTTTAAAATAGTTCTTAAACCAACAACTCTAAGGTGGTTAACATTTCTCAAGTTTCATAGCTTACATTGCCTAATGTACTTTATAGGAAAAATTAATGTTCAAATTATCTTCAAACTCTTTATAAACCGTTTGGCTCCACAAGAATCAGCCCGTTTGCATTTTCAAAATCCAGATTTTTCACATTTACAAAACATTACAAAGCTCTTCTTTTTCAGAAACGCAAATTGGGTTACTACAATTTTTTTCTTCAGAAAATCAAAATTGCACCAAAACGATAATCAGTTTTACCGAAATACCGGCTTTATCCCTTCCCCTTGTATATCTCTTCAAAATTTTCTCAGTCAGTCTATACTCCTCCATGTATATCTGCTACCCTGTTCTCTTAGTCTCCACGGGCTCTCTTCTGCTTTGTTTATGGTCTTCATTCTTCATCTCGCTTGCTAGGTAACAATTCTCCGTTCCTCTTTTGCTGAATTTATGTTATAGATTTGGGCTTTTTGCATAGTGGGTTACACATTGTTAGAAATCTAAATGTTAGAACTTATTTTGATTGTAGGACTTGTTGCTGGTGTTGTTTTTGTTTCTGGGTTGTAAATTTATTTGGGTTTTCAGTTGCTTTTGATACATGCCCATTTGGGTTTTGTTTAAAATTGCTTTTTATTTTTAGACACAGATGTCATTGAAATCAGAATTTCGTTTTTTTTTTTTTGGTGGGATTGAGAATAAATGGATAAAGGAGTTTTCTTTATTTTGTTTCTCATTCAAGAATCAAGATTGTGTTTATGGGCTTTTAATAAAAATTCAAATTTTAATTTTCTTTAGTGATAAAAAGCTTAATGGGTATTCCTTGCTATGTGAGTTGTTGGATGGCCATATAGGAATAAGAAAAAGGTGAAATAAGAGGATATTCACCATAATTAGTATGTGAAATTTCCCAATAAAGCATGGCTTATGTTAATTCAAGGAGATGTAAAAACCTATGTGGAGGTAAGTATGATTCCAAATCCATATCCTAGTTGGTGGTTAAGGCAATTATTGATGGTATTAGGAAAATGGTGACCAAGTGCAGAGCACCCTCCTTCAATTGGGTTCCTAGAGAGATGAATAGAGCTGCCCATGAACTAACTGGGTGGGCAATATACTCAAAACTTGAAATATATATATATATATATGCTTTTTTTTTTTTTTTGAGTTTGTAGGGAATTTTTTTATCCTAAAATCATATTGCCACTCCAAAAAGATTAGTTTTGATTCACTCCAAACTATAACAAATTTGTAGTTCCTATCATGTCTAGAATTCCTTAGCAAGACAAAGAATTTGAGTAATGTTGATAATACCAACCGGTCCTGAATTAGGAACTATAATTGTAACTAAGGCCATAGAAATAAAAGCTCCATCATGCTAGGAAAACTCTGCATAACTTATTAACAAAGAGTCAAAATTTTAAATGAACATGTACATGAATAAATGTATAGGTACGTATTGATTCTTTTAGTTTTGATTCATAACATTACCAAGTTCATTCACTCACTATATAAAATTTTAACTTTTTGTTAACATTACCAAGTTCATGTAATGTCCATGTCCACTCCAAAATGTCCACTGGTGTTTTAGTTTTGATTCTTTTGATGGCAAAAGTCGGCAAGTTAATAGTGAGTGAATCATTAGTCATAAAGTAGTTGAGAAGCTTGGGAAATCTAAAACAAATGCTTACTACTTGGTAATAAGATATTAATTGAGAAAGCAATTATAATAATTTAAAATTTGAGAACTAAAGGGATTTGTGTACAATTAGGCAGCCACTCCAAAAATCAGGGAGAGCTTGACATTGCATCATGAAAGTTGTCGTAAGGATTGAGGTTACTCAAATACATATGTCTAGAACAGTAATTGTCAAAATGCAAGTATAAATTGAGACTATATGAGCAGGAGGGACAAGATTCATGTTAAGGTCTTAGATGGATTGGTTTGATTAATGGTGGAAATTGTTGTGGTTGTTTAGAGGGAATCTGACCTCAAGAATAGCTGTTGGGGTAGAGTAAGAGAATTAAGATGTTACAGTAAGAAATTAGAATGTCATGTAGCAAAGAGCGATTTGCAAGATAGGTAGATTATTAACATGAAAATCAGCTAAATAGCAGGAAACAAGCCTTTATATGACTGGCATTTGTCAAGATAGGTAGATTATTGTTGACTCAAGATTGAATTTTGTTATCTTATTTGATGCATCGTGATTAATTTGAGGTAGCTGATGGTACTAGAATAAAATTTTGGTTGGATGTTTGGTGTGGCTGCTGTTTCTTATTATGCCTTCTTCTTCTTCTTATTTTATTGTATTTTTTATTTTTCCTGCTAGAAGAGTTCTGATTATACACTGTGTTTGAATGTCTAGTCCATGTCTTCTGCAATTGCATTGGATTGATCTTCCTATTTTCCTCTAAATAACTGTTGATCTTACTATTTTTTTTTAGTAATTATTGTAAATCTCTCTCTTAATCAAATGAACCCATGTATCTTTGGGATTCTAGCTGTTCTGTTTACTTTGCATGACTGCATTTGTATATCAGATGTGTTGCCAATTTGGTGTTGACAATCTATGTCAGACTATATGATGAGGAAATTGGAGAATGCTAATCAATAATGATTACAATGTCTTAACTCTTAACTCTTAGGCTTCTCTACTAGGGGAGCTTTTTCTAAACTTCCAATTGAGTCTTTGTAATTAGTACTGTTTACAGAGTCTTGGTAGTTTGCTGGATTTTTCATTCTTCTGATATGCTTCCATCTATTTAACTCAGCTGCACAACTTATTAATATTTTACCAAGCAGCTGAGTTATTTGGTGTTGTTTTAATATAATTTTTTGGTGTGGAAGTAGCTATTAAAGTCCTCGAGTCTAAGCGTGTGAATTCAGATATGTAGAGAGAGTTTAGGCAGGAGGTCTTTTTAATGAGGTGTGTTGAACCGTGTTATTTGCCAAAATTTTGACTTGGGATAAATGTTCTTCATATCTTGTTTGTTGAGGTTGTGTAACTAGGCTTAATATAATTGTTTGTGGGCATTAGAGTTATTTATGAAGACTTAATTCTGTGGAAAAACATGCAGCACAATAAAGGAAACATAGCAGTGATTGGCAGTGCCTAAAGTTTTGTTTTAATTATATTTTGTCACTCTTGATCAACGTCAAAATTCAAATTTAAAAACACAAATCATATATTTCAACCATGGTATATAATAGTCTAGTTGAGAGGTGGGTAGGGTTTGAGTTCAACTACGGTGCTCATTCTGTTTTTGCACATGCACTTTTACTAATATTGGGTTAGCTTCATTTTTTGGGATAACCATAAGAAATTCTTTGATGTTTTAATGACAACCTTGAATACTCACTCTTTTGAAACTACATGGATGACTTAATAACAACTCCAAGGGAGCAGCATAATCGGTTGGGGACTTTTGGCTTATGAAGTGGAGGTCACTACTGTTCCTCTTCCTTAGGGCCAAAACTTGTTCATCTTAAAAAAAAAATGGATGACTTAATGATAACATTATCTACCTCCACTTTCAAGTTTCAACTCTTTGTCAATGACTTTGATGAGCTCTGCTTATTTCATGATCTTAAATTTACTTTAATACTTGTTTGATTCCCTTGAGTTATACCAATTAACTTTGCTTATTTTTTTTTAGTAATTATGTTAATATAATTATTTTCCTAATCATTTTAAAATCTTCCTCTCGATGGTTTTTTTTTTTTCAATTTTAAATTATATAAATTTCTCTCCATGAATTCCAACGACGACAACATCATTATTGTTATTATTATTAATGTAATTGTCAGGCTTAATTACATATTTTCAATAATAATTAAAAAAAACACCGATTAAAGAAAAAATAACAAAATAACCTGAACAAAATAGTTTAGTCATATTTTAGAATTTATACTCAAAACAGTCATTTTTAAAACAGTTTATCCAAACGCTTAATATGGCTTAAAAATAGAAAATGCATATTTTCACATTTTTACCAAACGCTTATTTGTGGTTTTTAAAATGGTGTTTTCAAAACGCATGTTTTAAAAACACACTTTTGTAAACAGCCTATCCAAACGAACTCTTAGAATAGCATGTTGAATGTTAACTTATTTAGACAAGAGAAAATAAATATAGTTTGGACTTTATTCTAAATTCGGGTTGGGATTATGTTTTGAAAGAAAGTAGACTCTAAATATGGGACTCCTTTGAATTTTCAGCCTTCTTCTCCCCCAAAAAAAAAAAAAAAAAAGAAAAAAAGAAAGAAGAACAAGGATTCCATTGGTCAATCTAGAGCTTTGGGCTTGGTAAAAGATGAAGGTTGTTTTTTAAAATTCCAGGCCCCGTTAAAAACAATTGAAAGCAGGAAGTGGTGCTATATTTTTTACTAACAAGTGACCCAATTAGTCTGAACCCAATAAGAATGGGCTTTAAAAATTCCGATCATTTTTTGAGTGAAAAAAGAGTAATAATAATCTTTTTTTGTGCTTAATTATAAAGTGACGATGTCTCTACGTTTATAGTCTTTGACCTCCGAGTCTCTCAAATCTCAATCCACTCGGGCTCTAGCTCTACCCAATTTCCCACCTCACAGAATTCACGCTTAATCTGCAGAAAGGTATTAGGTTTTTCCTTTTTGGATTTGATTGTTTGAGGTTGAGGTTGAGGTTGAAGGTGGAGAAGTGAGAGTTGATGAAGTTGGCTGTTTTGTGAATCCAAGAGATGGTCTGTTGAGTTAGTAAACACAAGATGAAACAAAGAACTTTTATTTAAAACTTTGAATTTTTAAATTACAACACTTTACAAGCATCACTGCTGATATACCAGAGAACATACGGCACTTTTACATTCACATACAATATCCTCAAATACAATTACACACACCTAACACCTTTTTTTTTTTTTTTTGAGAAACCACCCCCTGAGAGAAGGGGGGGGGGGGTAAAATTTTGCTTTGGTCTCCTCTCGTTTGCTTCAGTTAACTTCCTATGCAAGGGTAATGAAGCTCAATTCTTGATTGATAGAACTCAGCTATTGGTTGATTGATTGTGATGATCAATGGTTTTC
This sequence comes from Quercus suber, assembly GCF_002906115.3. Classification (NCBI taxonomy): domain Eukaryota; kingdom Viridiplantae; phylum Streptophyta; class Magnoliopsida; order Fagales; family Fagaceae; genus Quercus; species Quercus suber. The sequence goes on along the minus strand of NW_027069939.1, from coordinate 256,972 downwards.
TTGAGGTTAGTAATGGATTCATTCATGTGGGAAGTAGATTGAATTTCTGTCATGATTCAGGAAAGATTGGTTCTAAATACCAAATGTTAATGTTTTGAAAATGGAAGGTTATTGATAGGAAATTTATGAAATTGGCTAGATTCGAGGTTAGCCAGACCTCCTAAAAGAGAGAGAAAAAAAATTAGAAAAAACAAAGAAATTGATTTATTAAGGACCATGGCCAAAAATAGTGGCTAAATAATCGACCGTCCCATTTTATGCTACTTGTCCATTCCATCTACATATTAAAGTGGTATATACATCCCACCAGCCAGCCCGAGGGAACAACTAGTTGGCAAACTTAATGCCTAATTTTATGGTGATTAGAGCTACTACCCTAACACACTTTCCCTTAGTTGACATGAGGAAAAAGGCCAATTAGCAAATCTACTACAAGGTTTTAGGGTGATTTATGCAAAAATATTTATCCCCATGCTTTGCCCATTCACTTAGGGTATGCTTAATTGGAGATAAAATAAGGAGGATGGAAGATAAAGGAGAGAAAAAAGACTTGGGTCTAGTTTTTTTTTTTTTTTTGAGAAACCACCCCCTGAGAGAAGGGGGGGAGCTATGCTTCCATTAAAATTTCAGAAAGATAGACTACAACAAAGGCTTCAGGAACATCCTCAATCCAAGTACAAATAGGAAAAAAGTTACATGCTGCCCTAGCTATGCTATGGGCTACTTTGTTTCCCATCCTGCGTGTATGTTTGAAGACTAAGTGCCTAAAATTAGAAGATAAGACCTTGATGTCAGCGAGAATGTGTCCAAAGCTCGCTGCAGAGAAGCTATCTTCCTTCATGGCTCGAATAGCAATGTCTGAGTCGCCCTCCAGGATGATATGATCGAAACCAAGCTCTTGTGCAAAGTAAAGAGCTCGTCTTGCTGCCAACACTTCCACCGTCTCCACTGAGGTGGGCAATGGAATTACTTGTGTCAATGCAGCCATAACTAGACCATGGTCGTTGCGAATGATGGCTCCAAGACCTGCCTCACCTTTCGATTGAAAGATAGCGCCATCAAAGTTTATTTTCACCCAATCTGAGGGAGGAGGCTCCCATTTGCTGTGGATTCGGGCAGGGGCAGAATGTGATGCCGGGGTGTGGGCGTGTTGGAATTCCTGTAACGCCTCCTTTGCCGTAGAGTAAAGAAGCCGCAAATCAGACACTGGTTCACCTATTCGGAGCTTGTTCCTTCGCTGCCAGATTAGAGATGTGACCATAGCAACCAAGTCAGAGGGGTGCCCATTCTCCAAGCCTACTCGAAAGACATCCAGCAAATTTGTGCAATCTTTAGTCTCATTCCTAAGTTTGCCAAAATGCGCATCCCAGACCACAGCCAGGTTTGGACACAACCACAAAGCATGCATAGAAGATTCCGGCTCCAATCCACATACCTGACATGTGGCCTCATTAAGGACTTTCCTTTTCATCAAGTTGAGCCGAGAAGGAAGAGCATTCGAGATTGCTCGCCACATCAGCGTTTTTGTTCTGTTTGGAATCCTCAGTTTCCAAAGCTCCTTCCAAGGATTTTTTGCCTGGGAGGGGGGCAATGGATCTGCGTTTGGGGACCTCTCATCCTCAATCAAAAATCTGTACCCAGCCTTTACCGAGTAGACTCCATCCACTCTCCCCGGCCAGTACAATTGGTCTTTTGCCGCGCTGAAGCACAGAGGGATTGATTTGATCAGCTTGGCTTCATGGGGTAGGAAGTTATTGTCTATTGCATCTTCGATCCAGCAGCTTCTTTCCTTGTCTATTAACACTGAAACCTGCGCATCACAACCATAGAAAATTGGGGGGGATTGGACATTAGCACAGTGAGGGTCAGGCAGCCACCTGTCAAGGTAAATGCGGATATTATCTCCGTTACCCACCCTCCAATTGGCACCCTTCTTAATTATCTCCCTCCCTTTGAGGATGCTTTTCCACGCGAAGGACCCATTGCCTTCCTCTGCCTCAAAAATATTCCCATCCGGAAAAAATTTAGCTTTGAAGAAGCGGTGGAAAAGAGAGTTCTTCTCCTCTGACAGTCTCCACACTTGCTTTGCTAACATGGCGTCATTAAATTTCTGGAGTTCCTTAAATCCCAAGCCCTCGAGGTCCTTAGGGAGACAAAGAGTGCTCCATTTTGACTAGTGAATTTTCCTTTGCTCCCCTCTATGACCCCACCATAATTTCCGGATTAGTTGTTCAATGTCATTGCACAAAGTGATGGGAAGTTTGAAGCAACTCATGGCGTAGGTTGGTATAGCCTGCACTACCGCCTTTAACAACACCTCGCGCCCAACTTGGGAAAGAAGTTGTTCTTTCAACCCTTGCAACTTTGCCCAAACTCTTTCCTTAATGAACATGAGGCTGGCCTTCTTGTTTCTCCCCACAAGGGCCGAGGTATTTTTCATACTGCCTAACCTCCTGAACCCCTAGGAGAGTTGTGATTTGATCAATGGAGTCTGCTGATGTTGATTTACTGAAGAAGAGAGAGGTCTTTGACTTGTTTAGTTGCTGTCCTGAGGCACTTTCATAGCTACTCAAAAGGTCCTGAATTTTGTGACACTCCTCAATGGAGGATCTGCAGAAGAGCAGGCTGTCGTCGGCGAAGAAGAGGTGAGTCAGTCTAGGACCATTTCTACATATCGAGACTCCGCGAATTTGGCCTGAGTCCGCTGCATGTTGAAGGAGACTATGAAGGCCTTCCGTACAAAAAAGAAATAGGTAAGGGGAAAAAAGGTCCCCTTGCCTAATGCCCCTGGTTGGATAAAAGGGTGCTGATGGTTCACCGTTGATAAGGATCGAATAGCTAACCGATGAAATGCATTCCATCATTAAGTCCACCCATTTGTCCGCAAAACCCATGCGCTTCATCACAAGTTCCAAATACTTCCATTCAACGCGGTCGTAAGCTTTACTCATGTCAAGCTTCAAAGCCATGAAGCCCGACCGGCCAAATTGAGAGTGCTTCATATAGTGTAGTGTTTCGAAAGCCATTAAAATGTTGTCTGTAATCACTCGACCTGCCTAAAACGCGCTCTGATTTTCTGAAATTACTGAAGGGAGGATTACTTTGAGCCTATTTGCTAAAACTTTTGACAGCACTTTATAAATCACACTACATAAACTTATCGGTCGAAATTCAGAAATATTTTCCGGGGATTTAACTTTTGGAATTAACGCAATATGAGTACGGTTTATATCAGTAGGGATCTTACAATTTTGCAAGCAGTCAAGCACAGCAGAGCAAACGTCTTCTCCCACCGTACTCCAAAAGGTCTGGAAGAAGAGAGGGGGCATGCCGTCTGGGCCCGGAGCTGTGATGGGTGCCATTTGTTTCATGGCGATTTCAATCTCTTCCCGATTGAACTAGCAGAGTAGTAGTGTATTCATATCTGCCGTGACAGAGGGCTGAACCTTGTGAAGTACTTCATCAAAATTTGTAGGGGAGGAGGATGTGAACAGGGACTGATAAAACTCGAGAGCAATGTTTTTTATCTGAGTCTCCTCAGTACACTAGACATTCTGACTATTTCTTAGCCCAATAATTCGATTTCTCCGAAATCGTTGGGAGGCCTTGGTGTGAAAGTAAGCTGTATTTCTGTCTCCACATTTCAAAAAAAGCGCACGAGAGTGCTGTTGCCACATTTGGCTTTCCTTATCAAGCAGGTCATTTATTTCCTTTTGGAGAGATTTTACCAGCAATTGATCCCCCCCTTTAGCTGCTTCTATCTCAGCTTTGTCTAGGTGTTTCTTCTTCAGCTCCAGGAGCTTCCTAACACTTCCAAAAGAATTTTTACTCCACACTGTTAATTTTTCTCCACAGTTCTTAATTTTCCCTGCTACCTCAGACATTGTAGCCCCCAATATAGGTGGACCCCATGCATTGGTTACAGTGTTGCTACATCCTCTGTCTCTAAGCCACATTTGTTCAAATTTAAAAGGGCGATTTGGTTTAGGAATGATACCTTCGGGTTTCACAATAATGGCTTGGTGGTCCGAGGAGTTGGAGTGGAGGTGCTGAACTTTTGTACCCGGTCTTTGGGAGAGCCACAGATTGTTGGCAAACGCTCGGTCCAATCGTTCAAGCACAAGGCCTCCATGACGATGGCCTTTCCATGTGTACTTCTTGCCCACAAAGCCCAAATCCTTCAACCCCGATTCGTCTAATACGTCACGAAAAGCTTTCATTTGGTTTTCCCTCCGCGGACTTAAGCCACATTTTTCATGCGACCAAAGGATTTCGTTGAAATCCCCAGTGACCAGCCACGGCAGCGAGAACCTTGAACGCAGCTGACGGAGCAGGGCCCAAGTTTCATACTTTTTTGCCGGATCAGCAAAACCGTATAAGCCCGTGAGACGCCACTGCCCAATCACCGAATCCCCAACCACAGCATCAATATAGTTTGGCGACGAGGAGACAACTTCTATCTTAACTGTGTTCTTCCAAAACATAGCTAGACTTCCCAAACGGTTTGCTTGAGGCGAAGCCCAACAATGATCAAAACTCATCTCAGTACACAAATTAAACAGTCTTGCTTCACCCGCCCATGTCTCGGCTAGGAAGAGGGCGGTGGGATCTTGTGCTCGGATGAATCGTTCGAGCTCTTGAACGGTGCGCCGGTTCCCAAGCCCATGCACGTTCCAGAAGAGGAGACTTATCTTGATCGGCGGGGCTGCTTGCCAGCCACCGCCGTTTGGGGTAAGGGGGTTGCAGAGCCATCAACGGACACTGCTCTTTTTTCCCGAGAGTAGGAGTTCTCTGTGGTGGGAAGTGAACCACGTTTGCCACAAGAAACTTCGAGGTTTTCATCCTCTGCTATTTTTGAGGATTGCTGGATGTGTACCCAACGTTTTTCATTTCCTTGGCACAACGGGTATTGGGCTGGGGAGTGGTTGGTAATGTCTTTTAGTGGGCTTAGGTTCGTGGCTTTGGTGGGGGTACTTTTGGGGGTGTCATTTCCTGGATTTGGCCCTTTAACGTCAAGATGGTTGTGGGCCGGGTGGAGCACATTTACGTTTTTATCAACTGAGTCCACTTTGTCAAAGCAGCAGATATCCTCATCTATGTCAGCAATGATTTGATCGAAATTTACCTTTTGCGTGTATTTCGTTGGGTTTACCGAAAAGGGTGGCTCCAGGAATTTCGTGTCAGTAGTTGACTGTCCTTTGGACCTATTCGAGGCGAGGTTCACGTCTTGTACCAGGCTTTTTGGTGACAGGTCTGGCTCCTGATTTCTCGGTGGCATAGCAGGTGATGATTCACTCGCCGACGAGGGAGGAGAGTCTTCACTCTTTGGCTTGGGTCCGGCCTGTTCCTGACCTTTTTTATCGGTTTTCTTGCTGGCGTAGAAGCCCAGAACAGAGAGAAAAGCTTTCCTAGAAGCCAAGAAGGGAGCTGCTTTCAGCCACGATCCAAAATGTTGATCTTCTTTGCTTAGCGTTCCCTCACTGTTAATCCAACGTTCAAAGTCTTTATCTGGATGAGTGAGGCAACCGCACCAGTAGCAAAGGTTGGGGAGGCGCTCGTATTTAAACGAGACCCAATGTGCTTCACTGTTATCCAGTGTGATGAGGCGGCCACGGCAAAGGGGAAGGGAGATGTTGACATCGACACGAATCCGTATAAAACTTCCTCCGTCACAGTCCTGGGGGTTTTCGAGTTGGGTAACCAAACCTATCACCTCGCAAATCTTTTCCGCCACCTCTTTGTTTCGAAAGCGGAGGGGAATATTGTGCACCTGCACCCAAAAGGATACTATGTTCATGTCCGATGTAGTGACTGAAGTCGAAAGTTCATGCCTTGATAGAACCATGGTGCACTTGTCAAAGCTCCATGGCTCAGCTGCAAGGATTCTGTCCACCTCTTCCTTGGAGTCGAACGAGAAGAGGATTAGGTGATCCCCTATGAACTTCATGCGAAAACCGGATTTTGATCTCCAGAGGGGGTTGAACATGTTTGCAATGGCATCCAGGTTAAGAGGACGTCGTGTTAGGAACCTGGCTACCATGGAGAACTCCGATATGACTTGGTCAGAGTTTAGGGTCAGACCGTTGCCTTCCTTCTTTGAAAGAGAGAGGGACTTCCAACGAGTTGACAGATCATCCATCGAAGGTTTGACAACCGTAGATGAAGGAGAGTAGAAAAAGTGTTTCCCTGGAACCCCAGAAAAACAACCCAACAAGCCTATGAATAACTTAGTTATCCACGGGGACACAAACTCCTCTTGACAAGGTACTACAATGCTACACTTTCTACAGGGAGGTTCAGGGGCGAACCAGCCTCAGAAGCGAGCAACCAACGTAAGGCCAATGATTTTGGCACTTCAAAAGCACAAGACTTTATTCCTTGGGTCTAGTTTAATAAGGAGAGAAAATATAGAAATCTTTTAATGTAGTTCAGACATTTTCTTGTCTAACCCACGAAAAATTCATCTCTTCAAATCAAAGAGAAAACAAGTATGAAAACTCATGTTCTAGTGAATGACCAAATTGGCCTCAAATTTTAATGCTTTTCACAGGTCTCACCTACCCCACCCACTTCACCACATGGTCCACACACATGACCAGGAGGCCTAGGACCATATATATAAATAAGACGGAATTTGTGTTTTAGGTTTCAAGCACCTAATAAAGTCTTCTATTCATAAATAATAAAAAAGGAAAATGTCCAGATTTGCAAAAATGGTCTTTCACAGTGGCAGCTCTTAAGATTTTTTTTAGGGGGTCAATGGTGTCAATAGCTAGGATTTTGTTGAAGGGAGTAAAAAAATAAAATTATTAATTTTTTTTTTGTATATATATACAATTGTCATATTACATACAATAATCTAACATAGTATTTTAAATAGTTTACAATACAACTATACTGTACAATAGTCTAAAAAAATTATTAATAGTTTAAAGATCAGTAAGAAAACAACAATTGAATGCATAAATAAATAAAAATAATAACTAATCATAATATTTGTCAAATTAATAATAAGTTATTATAATCATGTGTAATATCAATTAAATAAAAATATATGATAAAAAAGAATAGTAACATACTTAAGAGTATGTTTGGGGGTAAACGTGAAACTAAGGGAAAAAAAATAGTAACTTATATGCTTTTGAAGTGTATGAATTTTTAACCACACACGTGGTCGTTCTCTTGGAATTGAAGCAAATACTAAAAAACTTTTTGGACTCAAAAAACTGTAGAACACTTATTAAACGGCTTGATTAGACATAAAGAAAACATAGAAGGGAGAAAGAGAAACTGAGAAAAGAATCATAGATGTAAATATAGATTAGTTAATTGCACAAGTGTAATTTTTTGCTGACAATGAAGAAAAGTGCAAGAAAAACCAGTTTCAATATTCTATCATCAATGTCAAAGTAAGCCAAAGTTCAGAGAGAATATTTATTTATTTTTTAACAAATGAGCAATTTTAAGAGTAGTGCTACTAACACAATAGTTACATAATAAAATCTAGATGGTAAGTTGTTAAAGGTATGTAAAAAAGTGACGTCGGTTATGAGTTTAGATAAAAATCTAATTACAACTTCTCACTTAACCTTTATTGTAAAAAATATTATAAAAATAACACTAAGATGATCATATTTCAAGTTTATTTCAATTGGATTTGAACAAAATTTAGAGTTAAGGTGTTCAAAATTTTATTTTAAGGGTCACAAAAAAAAAAAATTACATATAATTTTTTTTGGGGCCAGGCCATCTTTGAGCTGTATTATAGACCGGTGAATATGTCCAGCACCGTTATTGTTGCCCAGTTTTTTTTTTGGTTTCCACCCAGTAACAAGTCCAGCCCAGTATATATTAGATTATAATATTTATAATAATTAATAAAGATAAATAATATAATTTTATATGTATGATTTGTTAATTTTTATATTATTTAATAAGTACAAATAAATTATTTATTCCATATTATGTAATAAGAACATAGGAGTAAATTTATATAAACAAAAGAGTTTTCCATCATTTCTACTTTTTCACCCCTTCAACTAAACACAATTTGGTTAAATTCAAAGCCCTTGTTGCGATTTTATTGTTCCCCCAAATTCATCAATCTACAACTATGATGAAAAGAAAATTTTAAAGTGCAGATAAACACAGAAGAAAGAGGAGAGATGAGAGTATTTATTGAGAAAGCTAGACGAGAAACGTAGAGAAGAAGATTATTAAAAAATAAATAAAATAAAAGAGTTTACAATTAGGAGTGTATTTGTACGTGAATACTCCTTATTTTTCTTTTTGGAAAAGTATGATGTGGTAATATTTTATTAGATACTATAAACATAGTGATTTACACGGAATTGTTATTGAATTTAATTCCTTTTTATTTTTTATTTTAGAGGTTTAAAAACAAAGAAGTTGTTTATTAAAAAGGAAACCAATAGGTCCAAACCAAATCACTTAAACATGTTACAGCAATCAAGGCCTTCGTTACGATAAGGCCTTGCGCTATTGTAGCCAGTGTCACACTATGCTTAGACCATTGGGCACTTCACTGTTCACATATGCATCCTGTATGGCTGTATGTGCTATTCTAGGAGATTTGGAGTTTCATATAAAGCTGTGCCCGTGTCCGCGTGCGTGGTATGCAGCTGGTACTAATTAAGTTCAGCTTCACTATACAATCATCATAATTTTCCAACTACAATTCCAAGCACACAAATAAATTGTCTCGATGAAGTCTTGAAGAGAATGAAAGATGTGTCATAATCCGGATGATTTTGACATTAACATTTTTCCTGCATACACAATGATCGCATAAATGAAGTCTAAAATACTACTACTTTTCTCAAAAAGGACGTGGAGAGACAACTAAGGCTTATATTTATGGAGGTATATGTACTATTGGCTTGAGCTCTTACAATGTAACAAATTCTAGCATCCAGACGCGAAATCTTTTTATGACTTACAGCATATATTCTCTTATTCACAAGTCAACCTAATTCCTCCAGAAGCACCATGCATTTTGCATGGATGTGGATACCTACATTATCAATAATTCAGATTTGTTGAATAGAGATCCAGGGTGGATATAGAAGAAGATCCAGCCCATGTTGCATCTGATGATTGAGTAAGACTCTCGGCTTCATTTGAGCTCATCGGTTGTTGTAGGATCTGACCAGACTGGTCTTTTAAGGCTCTAATGGTCAATTCATCGCCATATATACTTGGATCCGTGCCATGTTCCTGAACAGCTGTTTGGCCTTTAAGCATGCTTACTACTGCAGACATATTGGGTCTAAGTGCTGGTGATGGATTAGTACATAAGAGTGCTACTTTTATCATTCTAACTGCCTCTTCCTTATTGAACTCTGATCCCAACTTTGGATCCACCAGCTCCATTAGATTACCCCTTCGTTGCAGAAAAAGGGCCTGCAATAAGTATAGAAAAGATGATGGAAATGAAAAGTAGCAAGTTACCAGAAGAGAACAAATTAACCAAACGAACATAGGAAACAAAATAAATGCGTCAACTAGCTGAACTAATGCCTGAAGTGAACTAGTCAAGCAATTTTCAACATAGTTTAGGCTATTTTGCTTCTCAAGATTAGATTAATAGATCAGGATGACCAAGTTAGGTGGAGGCACAAAGAACAACCAGCTCTTCAGACTGTGTTTTTGTTGCAGATACTAAAAGCAAAACAAAGATCTTACCCAATCTAGAAGGCAAACAAAATTCTCATCTGGTCGATATTTCATGTTGTTCTTTCCAGCGACAATTTCCAATGCAACGACCCCAAAACTGTACACGTCTGCTTTATAGGTTAAATAACCCCATAATGCATATTCTGGTGCCATGTATCCTCTGCAAAGTAAAGATTATATTATGACTTAGTGGTTCACTTGTATGAAACTCTGGTCTTTCCTCCTCAACAAAGCCCAATATGAAAAGAAACTTAGGTACCAATTTATATTTCATTTGCATTCAGCATGTGATCATGCAATCAATAAGGATACAAGAGTTGATTGGAAAATTTCATTCCATTGAAGATACAAAACAATTTATCAGCAAGGAAGAATTAAATTGTCTCTTTTGCAACTTGTAAGTGACAGCTGATGTAGTCATGTACACCTAACTGAGTTCCTAGAAATGAGTGAGGAAGATTTTTAGGCCCGACAACTAACAGCCATTCTAGCCACACAAGTTGTTTGGTCATTAAGCTCAAGTTATTATGATTCAGCAAAATCTGGGATTTCTTTTTTTCCTTGGGTAACAATGGAGCAGATTTTGAAATTATTGTAAATGGAGGCCACGGCATAGAAATTAACAGTATGGGAAAACAGAATATTCAAACACAAGTTTATTCTCTATGCTATTTATTTCTTAATTTAAGGGAGTCAGTGTTTAGGGTTAGCATTTATCTAATGGTTGAGTAAACAGATTCTGTGCGCGTGTGTGTGTGTGGCTTTTTGTGTTTTATATTATTTATTTTATGAGGAAATAGAGCTGATTGTTTGTTGTATCAAGTATTGAGGCATATGAAACTACCGCAAATTATTAGTGCATATTTCACGTTTGGACTAGTTTTCAAGGCATGAAAATTGGTTGATAATTCTGGAATCATGTTGCTCTGAATTTCTCTACAAGCATGGTTGTGTTGCAATCCTAAGAAATACTGAATGCAGGAGTTCCATATTACTTTCCATATCCAAAACTTTTGGTATACGGACTATCAAATGCTGCTATGTTCTGGGGACCAAAATGAAAAGGAAGAGTAGAATCATAAGTAGACTACAAATTGAAGGAAGGAGGGAAAAATGTAGCTTACATTGTTCCAGCAACTCGGGTGCTGATATGGGTGTTTTCCTCTTCATCAAGCTTGGCCAAACCAAAGTCAGAAATCTTTGGGTTAAGGTCCCTATCCAGTAGCACATTGGTGGTTTTGATGTCTCTATGAACAATTTTTAGCGTTGACTCCTCATGCAAGAAAGCCAGACCTCTTGCTATGCCAACACAAATATTCTGCCTCGTAAGCCAGTCCATTGTCAGTCGATGTTCATCTGAACCTTCATTTTCCGCAGATTGTCCAATGAGGATAGATCAACTTAGGTCTTGATATATATCATTTGGAATGCTAGGCTTATATGCTTTCCAAAGTTGATATAAAATGTGCAAATAAAAATATTGAGCTTACCGAACAAAGCACGTGCCAAGCTATTGTTTTCCATGTATTCATATACCAAGAATAGTTGATTTCCTTCAATACAACATCCATACAGTTTAACAAGATTTGGGTGCTGTAATGCAGATATCATGCCTATTTCAGTGACAAATTCATGGTTTCCTTGTTTTGATCTTGAAGAAAGTTTCTTAACAGCAATCATACTACCATCTAACAGTATACCCTGCATTGGAATAGAAAAATATATATTCAGGTATGTATTTTATTATGTAAGAATAAAGAAAAAACCTGTAGCAGAAAGAATGACATTGTGGGACTTGGATACCTTGTATACAGTTCCAAAACCACCTTCCCCAAGCTTGTTTGCAGCATCAAAGTTGTTGGTGGCAGCTTTGATTTGCCTGTATTTGAAAAAACCGGTTTGCAGATCTAATCCTTGCAGCTCTGTCAAAGGAATGTAAAGGTGAGGCTAAGATGTCTCACTGCATATTATTATGATAAATTTAGAGAGAATTAGACAAAGCAAATGCCATAAGAAGGCTCCAGGCTCCAGTTGATCAGCTACTTAAACCCAACTTGCAACAAGATTTAGATTTTCATTTCTTTTCCTACTTCAGTTATGGAATTGCAGGTGTATTGGGAGTCAAAAAACAAAGTGAAAAAGAGAGAATATTTCCATGAAGAATCTTAGGATGAGATGTGCCTTGTGCCTCTATTAACACTTGAAAATTGAAATAGGATCATTGTAGAGCTAAAAAAGAATAGTCAACGGAAAAACTAATTCTCATGTGACTTAGAAAACATTTTGGGCCCATTTGGATTGAGGGGGAGGGAGGGCGAGTTTTGGGGGGGGGGGGAGAGTAGAGTAAAGTTGGCCAAAAATTAGGCTTGATTGCGCAGATCCTTCTTAGACATTTGCTTTCCTCATCTCCCATGTACAAATGACTCGATTTATATTTTATAATAAGCAGTGATCTCATAGTTTTGCATGATTTCGTGAGATCATTTTCCTATCATAACTGGAAGCAAATGAGTCCAATTTACGCGGAATGGAAATTTCCAGGAAAGCTATTATGAAGAGAGCTTTGTATGCATTGCAATCAAGCACTATATTTTTTTTCCTTTGTGACTGTACATTGGATTGCTAACTTTTCATCTAGGAAAAGAGGTACAATGATAAAACATATAAACGGCAATTGTATATAAGCCTTAGGGAATTTCTTTATATTGTTCCAACTTCATGCAATAGTTGGAGAAGATAAAAAAATATCCTATCTAAATTTTACATCAGAATATGCGAATCTTAATTACCTTTTTCTCTTGATATCTTGCCTCCTATGTAGCCTTTCCACCAAAGAATGACTAAAATCATAAAGAAGAGGAATAACACTGATACCCCAGCTCCAACTCCAATTAATATCTTCATCTTGCTATTTCCAGGTGGACTAAAATCTGCAGAAGAAAGCCATGGAAAGTGATTATGAAATTGCATTCTGTAATATATGTAGCACCATACAGATGTGCATAGGTAGACCAAGCCACAAGAAGGTATAGATGTTTTAAATACAAAATAAGCAGTGTAAGGGTAGGTTGAAAAAAGATGATAAATTTTGATGCCTTCCACTAGTTGCACTTTAACCTTTTTTTTAAATAATAAGTTCTCATGGCAAATAATCATTGGTTCTACTTCCACTATATCCATGTACTTTTATTGTTCACCGACTAATGAGTGTGAAAGAATTGTTTACCAGCTTCCACAGAGATTGCTGATATGAGAGGACCATATGTTCCTCTCTGTGGCGCAGCTGTTGTCCCTTTCCCAGCCCAATGAAAGCGTATCTGTAAAACTTTGTTCCTCACAATTGCTTTATATTCCATAACTATTGCTTTATCAACACCTTGAGCAGCATTTTCAATATTAAAATCCTTCAAGACCAGTTGTTCCTGTAACAAATTAACTCAATAAAATTGTTTTCTATGCAAACAGAAAAACAAATATGACTTTATACCTGGATGTAAACATCAAATATCCGTCTTCCAAAACTGTAGAAAGATCTGTTATCTCTGAATACTATCTCTGCAAAGTATAGTTTCACTGTATAATTTCCATTTGCCAAGCAACGTGCATAATATGTGAGAGAAAGAGGAGAGAGCCGTGCACTCGTGTATAATTCAGAGTTGTTCATTCTGAGTATTGATACATTAGTTGCTATATACTGATTTGAGGTACTGTCAACATCCCAAAAATTCCCACTGCTACTGAGTCCCCAACTATTTCCTACGGGGACAAATTTTGCAATCCCTGCTGGGTCTTGATCCTCTTCAAATTCTATGTTTCCAATGGTGGTTGCAATTCCACCACAATTTATATGCAATGAATATTGTTCTACACAAAAAAAAGTAGGTTTGTAAGGGAAATTAGATAGAAGCAAACATCATAGAGCTAAAAGAAGATCAATATTGTCTTGTTTGTTGCTTAGTCGCCCAATACAAGATGAAATATGTAACTGCATTGTTTTCTACATTTACAAGGAGTTCTCAGAAGCCAAAAACATAGTTAAAGCATGCAACCTAAGTTTTGATTCTACGGTAATATAATTACCTTTTGGACAAGGATTGTTCTTCAGGCACTTGGCAAGTAATCTTAATTGGTGCAGCAAAAGAAAGAAGTGTGAGCTTATGCAAAATGAAAGCAAATAAAAAAAGGAAATACTTCTGCAAAATCAAAGAAAAAGAAGACAAAAATTTTCTGTTCTTATAAGTTTATGAGTTAGGAGCTTACGAGTTGTCCAGTCCAGAAAAGCTCTGAAAAAAGTTTCTGATGAAATGAGAAAATAGTTGGATTAAAAAAGCTAGGAAGCTTTTGAAGAGACAAAAGTACACAAAGCCCATGTACGGCCAAATTGAATTTGAAAAGGACAGGAAAAAGTTCTTACTGGCTTCCTGTACAAGTAGGTGGCACAGAGGTTTCTGAAAAATTATTGTATGAAAGGTCTATTTGGCTGAACACAAACATAATATTTGTTAATAAGTCATTATAAATTCCAAAAGCAAAAAAAAAAAAAAAAAACTACATTTTACAATAATTCTGATAAAATTTGTACAACTACAAATGATAAACAGCAGCAGATAAATTGTAAAAGAAAATGATTTCAATATTTTAGAAACATCTAGACAGATAAAAACTTTCATTTGGGCTGATAATTAATTAATCACCCTTGCAGCTTTCTGCCGTTAATCTGACACAATGGATGATTTAGGCTAATCCACACAATACTTACAGTAGTAGTATTATTGACTTTATCTAAATTTAGAGTTTAACCTATGTACCATATTGCACTTTCTAAACTAAACACCTTGCTTTTGTCAATGCTAATCCTATGTCAAATCAGGTTCAGACCACAAACTTGTCTGGCCAACTCAAAATTCTACTGCCCTTATAATGTTGCAGAGAACAGATAACCAACATAAGAATGTAAAAAAAAATGTCCACAAGTCTTTTTAACTGGAGTCGCATGGTGCAAGATTCAAATCAAAGCTGCAAGGAAATTGGGTCAATTCACCTATTGTTTATGATTGAATGAGATCTGTCATTGATCCTAAAGAGGTTACAAGATGGAACAAATCCAAAGAAATGTATATTTGAACATTATGCATTTTTGTAAAATTTAATAATAACCGCAGACTCCATAAAAAATTACACAATAAAAAGGAAACATGTCATGCAAAACTAATAAAAAATTTAAGGTGAATTGCATACTAGCGATTGTCTCTGCTAGTGATCCAATTTGGAATATTCCCAGTGAACAAGTTGCTTGTCAGAAACCTGTTCAAATAGCAAAGTAATGATGTTATAGTTAAAGCTGATTTATAAGATTACTAATGGAAGAAAAACTTATTAAAAAATAAATAAATAATAGAAGATAATGGAGGAAATTCAAAGGTAAAATACTTTTTGACGACTTGGTGCTATGATGCATCATGTATATATGAAGTGTTTCCCACATATATGACTTGGTGCTATGATGTGACATAATAGGCTGATGGCCACAGCCATAGGAAAGTTAGGCCCATCCATCGGTGAACTGACATTCTTGTGGGAGATGGTGAGTATTTGACTTGTATCCACTAAGTTTCAGAAAGTAGGCCTCCGGATTAACATAAAAAGGATACTCAGATAGACAAAATACTTATATGGTTCAACAATCTAGAAATTTCTGTAATTCATATAGTGACATTATCTATAGGATCACAGGAAAGGCCCCTATTCATCATACTTTGTATTCTAGTCCCCTCATGAATCTACATGTTTATTTTAGTCTTGTTGTCACTCAACCCCTAGATTTGCATTACACATGTAATGGGCCTTCCTCAAAGTATCACACGGGAGTCAAGAGGCAAAGCCCCCAACCCACCCTACACTCTGGTGTCCTTGTTTGGCAGAGCTTATTTCTATTGACTTATTGGACTTCAAAATATGCTGGGAAAAAGTATAGCTGCATATAGAAAACATGAAGTTCTAAGAGGGTTCATTTAGGATTTGTGTGAGACATAAGCTCTACAATCTCCTTGATTATAGAGAAATTCCTAGCATCTTTGACTGTGGACATATGGCAAAAACCAAATCATGACACGTGACTTATTTTAATTTCTTATTTGAACTTCTCTGACATGAAACTTGATTTACAGTTTGACTCTAACTTACATATATTGCAAGGAAGATAGACCACTCAAATCTGGAACATTTTCTTCCAATTTGTTGAAGCTGAGATCTCTGCAAGGATATAACAAAGAGGTGTTATAATGATACAAAAGAAGGTTTATTAAAAAAATTAAAATGAAATATAGTAAAACTTATACACGTGTATTTATGCAGGTATAATGTTCTCAATAGAGATAATTAACATGGTCTAATCCAACTATCTGGGTTTTTGCAGTTAACTAGTTTTTTTAGCAAAAGAAGAAAATCCTATAAGGAAGATGGAAAGGGTAGAAAAAGTACAAAGTTACAAGGTTAGTCATTTGTGAAATGTTTGCTGGGATAGGTCCAGAGAGATTGCAGCTCCTCAACATCCTGCAACACAAACTGACATCATCTCAGAAAATTTCTATAACCTTGTATTATTTTAGTTGATAACCTTATACCAAAAAGAATGACCTACAATCTGTTCATTCCTGTCATGCTATTCAAGGGTGGAAATTCCGAACCATTACCAAGTAAGTCACTTATCCTTCTGCACAAAGTTGCATCATCAATCATTGTTAATGGATTATGCAATAAAGAATTTGAATATGACATAAAAATATCACAAAGATTATGCAACAAAACAATAATTAGAAGGTATAACTTACAGCTCAGTTAAATTACTCAAGATAGAAATGCTAGAAGGAATGGGCCCCTCAAGACCACTAGCTTGGATCTCCCTATTGAAAGTACAACTCTAATGTGTTAGATTACACCTAAAAGTTTTACTAGAAGAGATTCAAATAAAATTATGGGAAAAAAAGGCATACAATTTCTGAAGTTGTTTCCAACTCTGGAAAACGTCAGGTATTTTTCCAATGAAGTTGTTACTGCTAATCCTACTGCATATGGCCAAAAATTGAAACAAGACTAAATTACATAGAAACTTGAAATTTTCTGGGAAAAATATAAAATCACTTTTATTATAGAAATGGAAAATTTTACAACCACTTACAGTTCTGTTAATTTGGTTAGATTAGTGAGAGCAACTGGCAATTCACCAGTGAGATTATTAGCACTAAGAATGCTGCAGTCACAAAATGATAAGTTCAGACCTGTTCAACTTACTTACTGTTGATTGACTAAGTAAATCATTGAGAATTTAGAAATGAATCGACAATTGTGATTTGCAAAAGAATAAGAGGGAAGAAAAAAACACCGACAGATTCTCCAAGTTAACCAGATTCCCAAGTTCAGGGGGAACAGTTCCAGAAAATAGATTGCTCTCTATGCTCCTGAAAGTTTACAATCTTCTTTAATGTTGAAGCAGGGCTAAGCTAAAAAAAATAAAATACTACTTAAACAAAAGGGGGAGTAAGAAGGATATAAGAAGAACATACATGTATATAAGAGTGGTAATGTTTCCCAAGTAGCTGGGGATTGGTCCTGATAAATTGTTTACAGTAATGGACCTGCAGTGAATTAGTTTAATAAAAAGAATGAGCATTTACTAGCTAACCTGTGACACTAATTTAGAAGTAACTTACATGATTTCCAACTTTGTAGAAGCCCATTCAGGTGGTATTGTACCAGAAAGGTAGTTTCGAGTGAAATCACTTCAAGAGGAAAGTGTTTTATTAGATTTGAAGCTCAAATCCATTTTCATTCAGGTGCTAGTAAGTGAAACAAATAATTAGTTACTCTTCTTACATTGTATTTAGGTAGGGTAGCTTCACCAGGGATGGTGGAAGCCTGCCATCAAGATCTTGCCCTTTCAGAAAGCTGTATGAAATAGGTAACAGATTAAATGTACTAGCTCATGTATTTGGAATACAATCAGAATCCTCCCGTATATGTTTGAGCAGAAGATGAGAAAATTGAAAATTTCAAGAGAGCAAGGGTTAAAGAGAATATATTGGAATACTAAGTCTAGTACTCGAGCTTGAAAGCACCTTGGTGGTGCCATTAGGTGTGCTAGTGCTAGTTACTCTCTTAGTGGAAACATATTTCGTTTACTAAATCAGGAGTCATCTATACTATGATTGTGCTCTCTCCAGAATATAATAGGAAAAAGATGGTTCCTTAAGGCCTATTGCATTGATAAACAACTTGGCTGTTGGGAGGGTGGATTTAATTGGACAATTGCTGAAATAGTTCTATTGAGACTCTACTTAAACAGCATGTGCAGCTCATGCTACTGTGTATGTATGGAAGGGAATACCATATATGATGTTTACGTTGAAGAAACTCGTTCTAGATTAAAAACACTGGCTTGTAGATTATAATTCAACATTAAGAGTCCTTTTAGATGTGTAATTACAACTCACGCGACAATATGTGATAGAGCCTGTGATTTTTTGCTCCATTCTTTTTATTGTATAGAAGGGAACATGATGCCATTTGGGTTCATGTAAGAGTACTCTACATTGGTTACAATTTGTAGTAAAGAGCAAGGTTTTTCTAGTTCGATTTTTAATTATGTATTACATGAATTTCTTCTCAGCATTCTGACGCTACTAGACCAGAAACTCGTTATCAGATTTTCACATAGTTTTCACTTATCATTTATCTAGTTTGGGGAGGTTAGCGTCTTATTCTAAACTAGAGGTGAGTTCAGTGTAATAACTTCAGGGAGGGAGGTCAATGCATATATAAGTTGTATAGAATCTATAGATATAATCAAAGCTGGACAAACATTTATTTAAAACATGCGGAGTAATAGAATAGAAAGGAAATGAAGTGTGCGTACAGTTTAATCACGTGACATACACCAGAAGGATAGGAGCAATTGCAAATAAGAGAATTGTTGTACAATGGCCTCAAACTCGAACGTGGTGTTGCCCAGCTTGAGTCATTACTACATGGGTCTACTCCAAAATTCCAATCTTTCTTCCCCACTTGTGCGGCTATTTCACGAAGGGCTTGCACTGCAAAATAGAACTACATCAGACTTATCAATTTTTTGTTTCCATTTATTAATTTATTTTGTGTTTTAATGTTCCACATTTGAACCTGTTTATTACCCCATTAAAAAAAAGAAGTCTTTACAAATTTTCCATTCTGCCTCAAGCCCTCCTCAACCCTCTTAATTGCAATAATATTCTACAATTCTAAAAAAATTTTGACAGATTGGGTGTGCCCACACAACAAGTAAAAATCAATAAATCTATAAAATACAATTTTCACGATTTTTATTTATTTATATATTTTTTTGATATGTTTTCACCATTGTTTTAAAAATTGGACCAACAGGTTAAATTAGTTCAAGAATTGGACTCAGAATGATCCGGTCAAAACTGATAAAAACCGGCCAAGAGCTGGTCTCTTTTCCAATTTTGTTTTACCGTTCTAGTTTTTAAAGCCATAATTTTCACACCGGTTAAAATAATTAGACACTTCAAGAAATGTATTTGTCATTAAAAAAAAAAAAAATCGCAGAACATGTAATAAAGGTAATATATGTACAAAATTTTAATTGCCACATTTGTGGGAAGGCCCATATATTTATTTGGAAATAATCTATAATATTCTACTTTTCGTTTTCCACTTGCGGTCAAATCGATAAAATAAAAGGTAAATTTCATCGATTTTTTTTCCCCATCAAATAAATGAATAACATTAAAAAAAAAAAAAAAAACTCTTGAATACACAGTAACATACTCTTCGAAAATTGCAATTTAATTTAAAGTCACAATTTAAATTTCGCATGTGTGGACAGTTAAATTGTGTTAGTGTGTGCCTAAAAATAATTCTATGAAAAATAGAAACTTATATATATATATACACACACATACACACGCGAGGTGGAAATTATACTCTAATATAATCTAAGTATATATTTGTGTGAAGTTTCCTTTTCGAGACTTGAACTCCAGTATTTACCTCTCATTCTTCACAAATATTTTAGAAACAATGCATTGTTTAATTTTCCATGGAGAATTGAAAACATCTTCTTAAAATAAATAAATGGCATAGGTCTTTAAATATTTATGGGTTAAAGCATTCACATTTGCTCGTGCAAAAATTTCTATTTATTTTAGCATAAAAAACCTACTTTTTCCCCCTATTTTACATACTCACTTTTTAAAACATGTCATATCAAATTATTTATTTTACACTATAATTCAATAAAATATCAATTTTTCTTTCTTTACATGTAACAACTACCATCCACTCTCTTCATCCTTGAGATACGCAAAGAATTAATAAAAAAATAAATACAAAATGAATTATACTAGTGTAATTTACATGGTTATTATAGCAATTATGTATTTTTTACAATGGCTTTTAAAAACTGAATTGGATTGGTTGGTTCAACTGGGAATAAGACCTTTAACCTATCCAGTAAAAATTTTAAAAGTCGATGGTTCAACTATAAAATCGTCAGTTAAAAGGAAACTAGGTCATTTTTCGGTTCTTTGACTAGTCCAATTTTTAAAACCATGATTTTTACACAATTTTGCAAAAGTTTGCAACCACATTAGTCATTGCAAATGTTTGCAAAATATAAAATAATGCTTAATTTTGCACATTTTAACAAAAAAAACACACACATCAATCCTTGCAAAAGTTTGCAAATATACACATGCACATATACACAACCGCTACAGTAACTGTGCACCGGTTACGGTAAATTTTTTATACATTATTTTAACATTTTTTTCTCTCGCCTCACATTCTCTCTTCCCCTAACTCTCTCTCTTCAACCCATAATCTCTGCAACTGATAACCCCTACTGCCAACCACACAGACCCAGCACCACCACCCACATCACCGCAACTCAGCACTGCCAAACACCACCACCACAACCTAGCACCGCCAACCACCACAACACAAACACACCACAAAATCAACCAAAAATCAAACAAACCCACACACGATCACAACACAAAAATCAACCAAAAATGTGGCCATTTTTATATTATATAAGCACTAATCCGAGTGCTATTATCTTTCTACGTTAAATGTCAATACACATAGACCAATTTGTACCCATCCTTTTTATTTTTATCTTATTCGTGTTTATAATAACTTAAATGTGTAAATTTTATTTGGAAAATAAATAAAATATTAAAAAATCGTATAGTATATATCAAGTTATTAACAGTAAATTTATCAAAATAATTTATTTAAAGTAAAAATATATTATATAATATTTTATAGGTTTTATTAACAAGAGTTTTTAGGATATTTTTTAATATATTATTTTAGAAAAACTTTGATTCTATTTTATGAGAAATATAAAAATATGTTAAACAAGTCAACTATTTTTTTTTTACATAAATTTTTTTAATAACATTTCATAAACTATAATATCTTTTAACGTATCCATTACTTTTCTCATATTTTATATACTTCAAAAAATCAACATGTTTAATTAGTTCATTTGTCAACGACTAAACACACACGCACGCACACACAAACCAATCTCAAAATGAACATAGTCACACGTTGCTTCTCTACATATTAATAGCAAATTACAACCATGCCTGCGCACGCATGCACACGCGCGCGCGCGTGCATACACATATATATATAAACCAATCTCAGAATGAACATAGTCACATGTTGCTTCTCTACATATTAAGCTATGTTTGGCAAGATGTAAAATGTTTTTCGAGTGTAAAACATTTTCAACTGAAAATATTTTATGGAAAGGAAAACATTTTTTTTTTCCTGTTTGGTTATATTCTGTAAAATACACCTGAAAAAGTATTTCCAATATTTGGTTTTGCATGTAAAACATTTTCCAAAAATTTGTCAAAAACCTTCCCCTAATACAAGCAAATCACAGCAAAAACAAATCAATTGCAACCAAGAACAAATTATTGTTACTACCTCAACCAAATCATGTAAACAAAATAAAAACACACAAAAAATTTGTCAAAAACCTTCCCCTAATACAAGCAAATCACAGCAAAAACAAATCAATTGCAACCAAGAACAAATTATTGTTACTACCTCAACCAAATCATGTAAACAAAATAAAAACACACTATATGAACCCCATAAAATCTCAGATCTTGAGGGAAAAGAAAGGAGGTGGATCTTCAGGGAAAAGAATGGAGACAGATGGGTCGGTGGATTACACTTAGATTATGCTAGCGAAAAACAAATCAATAGCAAATTACAACCATGCCTGGGCCTTTCTGTTTCTGATCTATGAACACAACATACTATAAAACATGACGTTAATCAAAGAAAATAAGTTGCAAAAAGCCTTTTAGCTTAACTTATTGACACTTTTCAGGGTTCATCTGAGAATAGTTTATTTAGTTGAAATTGAAAACTTTTTGTTGAAAGTACTGTAAAAATAAAAAATAAAAAAGTTTAAAGCTAGCTGAATAGTAAAATGGAACCTATGAAAAGTATTAAAAAGTGAAATAAAACCCACAAATAATATTAAAAAAAAAAAAAAAAAAAAACTAAAAACTCAAATAAGCTGAAACTTACCTCACATCCCAAATAGGCTCTTAGTGTTTTTAACTTTTGTATGTACTAAGGATTATCTAACTTTGTCATAAAGGGAAAGTATTTGTATGTTTCATTTTATGTCTAGAAGGATTTATGGCAACACATTAAACCCAGTCGGAAATTGCTAGTGTAATTATCTAAAATATATATTGGGTAGTAACTAGTAAATTATTACCCAAAGCTGGTAGCCAAATGGCAAAAAACTTAGTTATTATGGAAAAAATGTTAGAGCTATAAACTTTTGGGTAAACTACATATTTAGTGTCTATCTTTTACACCATATTTCAATTTAGTCAATAATTTTTTCAGTGTCATGTCAATTTAGTTTCTACCATTATATTTTGGATGAAAATTGCTGACATAGCAAATGGCCAAAATAGAATTAAAGTTTATTTTTACACAATTAAAAAGTTAAGGATCAAATTGAAATATGGTGTATAGAATAAGGACAAAAAACGTAGTTTACCTTAAATTTTTTTACAAACAGTTAATGTGATGAGTGGTTATTGGTAAATAAAAAAAAAAAAAAATTACGTATGGACTCAAATGATAACTAATAAGAAATTGACTATAACAATAATTTATAAAAATGTTATAAAATAATTTGTGGTTATAGTTATTAGCTTTTACTTCTACGAGAAAAAACAAAGTGGTATTAGATTACATTGCCAAAGCCAACTGGTTGATAAGAATTCATAGCAAGCATAATCCAATCAATATAATATAATGTATAGTATAAAAAAGATAAATAATAATAAAATAATAATAGGAAGTGCATCCACACCACGGAAATCAAAAGATAGTATTCGATTTCCGTGTCAGATTCACGTGTCCCTAACATTGTGTTTGACCAAACCGACACTGAGTTTCAATACCATTGATCATAGATTGGGCTTAGAAAGCTAAAACCACAATAATTGCGACGCTGGTCTGGTCGCTTAATTAAGCAGAAACTCACATTACAGAATGAAGGGAATAATGCCTCGGATTAAATTTTTTTAACAATAGAGATGGGACCAATATAATGCATATATATAACTGTTACCCAAATTCATCAAGACATTATCAGCCTAGACTTAGTAATAACTTAACCCCACCCCCCCCCAAAAAAAAAAAAACAGAAATAGTGGTTTTGAAATTAGTGCATAAAGAAGAAGAAGAAGAAGAAGAAGTAGTAGAAGAAGAAGTAGTAGTGCTACAAAAAAAAAAAAAAAAAAAAACAAAAGAAAAAAGAAAAAGGAAAAAGGATAGTTTATTACCTTCATCAGCAGGAAGACGCGCTACTTGTGCTTTGACTTGGAATACTCCGATGATGATCCATAGAAGCAGTATGAGCGTATTACGGGTGAAGCTGAAGCCCATCTCTGGATTCTTCTGAGCTTTAATTTCTTGCTATATTATCTATCTATCTCCACCAACTTGTTATGCACTGAGTTCTTCGTTCAAATTTGTATTTGTATGAATCAAAAGGACGATAAACACCATGCTACAATATTTATCTATACTTAGCAAAAAAAAAAAAAAAAAAAAGCAAAAGAAAATAAAAGAGAGATTGTCACTACGGTTACGGAACTTTGTTTTTTTTAATAAGGAAGGGTCAGGCAGGCTCTGATTATTTGTTGCCCTTCTTGTTTTAATTTCTTTGAGTTTTTTTTTTTTTTTTTAAAGTTATTGAAGAAGAGATTTGATGTATCATATCATATGAAACTGAGATATATATATATATATATAGTCTAATACTTAGCCCCACCAAAAAGTAATAAAATAAAAAATGCTATACTCTAATATGCCTTAGGGTCAAACGAGTATACCCTCCCCAGGATGCCATCTTAGGGCCACAAGTAGGGTTATAAATAAATAAATAAAAAAAGAAAAAGAAAAGAAGAGAGAAGATAAGAAGAAAGACAACTAGACACGTGCAATGAAAACTGGTCTTGGTTTTGATTCCTAAAAAAGAAAAAAGACAAAAAGGTCTTTGTCTTTTTTTAGACTATTTTGTTCTTGTATAGCCGGTTGTTTTACATTTGACTCTTTTATTTTCCCAATTTTAATTATATTATACGATTCAAATAAAACCAACTAATGGTATAAGAAAAACGCCAAGCTAATCACTCGTCCATATGGCCGTCCATAACAACGTACAAAGTCGAGAATGAATGGCTGTTACGCTTGTCCCTCTCTTACCAGCCTCTTACACTCGTCCTTCATTCACTCGTCCAATGAAGGATGTACTAGCAGCGAACCTCGTCCGTCCTTAGTGATGGACGAGTGAGGTTCACCAAGAGTCATGTTGTTTGAATCAGAACACAAGTCCCGATGAGGTAATGCCCATGACAGTTATGGAAGTTACCCTCCGAATCCTCCAAACTCTACGACGATAGGAGAAATAACCGTCAAGCTAACACTATATAAAGACCCTTCTACGTAGAGGTATGGAAACTTTTTTTATTTTGGAGAAAAATTGGTAAAGTCTTTGAAGTGCTTTCTTTTCGACTTCAATCCACTAAGTTTACCATCGGAGGATTCAAGACCGGCCTCCACCGGTTTTCTCTGATCTTCTTTGGTTTTTCAGGACTCACTCTTCAAGATCATCAACATTTGAAGACCTTTCAGCCCACTGATTTCTTAGGACTTATCAGTTGGCGCCGTCTGTGGGAAAGTAAGAATTTTTTTGTCTTTTGAACTTAGTTTATTAAGTTTTGTAAATTCTTTCTCCAATAAAGGGTTGAAATGGTTTGGACAAGATCTAATGCTACTAGTCCAGGCCCTCAACAAAGTAGGGACGCTTCTAGTAACCCTCATCGCGATCGTCAATCAGCACCCACCATGCAACCATCTTCATTCCAACATATGCAATCCATGGCCGCTGCTATGGCGGAATTAACTCGTCAGAACCAGTAGTTGGTTAGACAACTTGAGTTAAGGAAGCAACGTCATGAATGGAACACCGAAGAACGGGCCCAAAGTCAAGAAGAGGAAAGGAATGTTGAACCTGAAAACCAGTCAAGGGATACCGCTTCACGGAGGGTACCTCATTTGGAAAAGGAAATGGATCAAATGAGAAGGGTTATGGACGAGATGAGGGAAAATATGAGGAAAACAAACCCTGTGGAAGACTTAGTTCACAGGACTGATTCCCCCTTTGTGGCTTCCATTAATGCTCATCCTTTGCCACCTAAGTTCAAGATGCCTCCTTTAGATTCGTATGATGGGACGCGAGATCCTTTTGACCATATTGCCACCTTCAAAATTACTATGCATCTTCAAGGAGTTCCAGATGAAATAATGTGCAGAGCTTTTCCTACTACCCTCAAAGGACCTGCACGAGTGTAGTTCAGCAAAATACCTCCTAACACGGTGATATCCTTCGAAGAGTTAAGCAAGTTGTTCATTAACAATTTTATTGGAGGGCAGAGGCACAAACGTTCTTCGTCTAGCTTACTAACCATAGAGCAATGGGAGAATGAAAGTTTGCGGTCCTTCATCACGCGGTTCAACAAGGATGCCTTGGCGGTGGACGAGGTGGATGATAAGCTCCTTCTGGCAGCATTTTATAATGGATTTCATTNTAGAAGGTCTTTATATAGTGTTAGCTTGACGGTTATTTCTCCTATCGTCGTAGAGTTTGGAGGATTCGGAGGTAACTTCCATAACTGTCATGGGCATTACCTCATCGGGACTTGTGTTCTGATTCAAACAACATGACTCTTGGTGAACCTCACTCGTCCATCACTAAGGACGGACGAGGTTCGCTGCTAGTACATCCTTCATTGGACGAGTGAATGAAGGACGAGTGTAAGAGGCTGGTAAGAGAGGGACAAGCGTAACAGCCATTCATTCTCGACTTTGTACGTTGTTATGGACGGCCATATGGACGAGTGATCAGCTTGGCGTTTTTCTTATACCATTAGTTGGTTTTATTTGAATCGTATAATATAATTAAAATTGGGAAAATAAAAGAGTCAAATGTAAAACAACCGGCTATACAAGAACAAAATAGTCTAAAAAAAGACAAAGACCTTTTTGTCTTTTTTCTTTTTAGGAATCAAAACCAAGACCAGTTTTCATTGCACGTGTCTAGTTGTCTTTCTTCTTATCTTCTCTCTTCTTTTCTTTTTCTTTTTTTATTTATTTATTTATAACCCTACTTGTGGCCCTAAGATGGCATCCTGGGGAGGGTATACTCGTTTGACCCTAAGGCATATTAGAGTATAGCATTTTTTATTTTATTACTTTTTGGTGGGGCTAAGTATTAGACTATATATATATATATATATATATCTCAGTTTCATATGATATGATACATCAAATCTCTTCTTCAATAACTTTAAAAAAAAAAAAAAAAACTCAAAGAAATTAAAACAAGAAGGGCAACAAATAATCAGAGCCTGCCTGACCCTTCCTTATTAAAAAAAACAAAGTTCCGTAACCGTAGTGACAATCTCTCTTTTATTTTCTTTTGCTTTTTTTTTTTTTTTTTTTGCTAAGTATAGATAAATATTGTAGCATGGTGTTTATCGTCCTTTTGATTCATACAAATACAAATTTGAACGAAGAACTCAGTGCATAACAAGTTGGTGGAGATAGATAGATAATATAGCAAGAAATTAAAGCTCAGAAGAATCCAGAGATGGGCTTCAGCTTCACCCGTAATACGCTCATACTGCTTCTATGGATCATCATCGGAGTATTCCAAGTCAAAGCACAAGTAGCGCGTCTTCCTGCTGATGAAGGTAATAAACTATCCTTTTTCCTTTTTCTTTTTTCTTTTGTTTTTTTTTTTTTTTTTTTGTAGCACTACTACTTCTTCTTCTACTACTTCTTCTTCTTCTTCTTCTTCTTTATGCACTAATTTCAAAACCACTATTTCTGTTTTTTTTTTTTGGGGGGGGTGGGGTTAAGTTATTACTAAGTCTTTTTTGGTTTGGTTGTGTTCTGTAAAATACACCTAAAAAAGTATTTCCAGTATTTGGTTTTGCATGTAAAACATTTTCTAAAAATTTGTCAAAAACCTTACCTTAATACAAGCAAATCACAGCAAAAACAAATCAATTGCAACCAAGAACAAATTATTGTTACTACCTCAACCAAATCATGTAAATAAAATAAAAACACACTATATGAACCCCATAAAATCTCAGATCTTGAGGGAAAAGAAAGGAGGTGGATCTTCAGGGAAAAGAATGGAGGCAGATGGGTTGGTGGATTACACTTAGATTATGCTAGCGAAAAACAAATCAATAGCAAATTACAACCATGCCTGGGCCTTCTTGTTTTTGATCTATGAACACAACATACTATAAAACATGACGGTAATCAAAGAAAATAAGTTGCAAAAAGCCTTTTAGCTTAACTTATTGACACTTTTCAGGGTTCATCTGAGAATAGTTTTTTTAGTCGAAATTGAAAACTTTTTGTTGAAAGTACTGTTAAAAAAAAAAAAGTTTTAAAGCTAGCTGAATAGTATAATGGAACCTATGAAAAGTATTAAAGAGTGAAATAAAACCCACAAATAATTTTTTTTTTTTTTTAAAAAGCTAAAAACTCAAATAAGCTGAAACTTACCTCACATCCCAAATAGGCTTTTAGTGTTTTTAACTTTTGTATGTACTAAGGATTATCTAACTTTGTCATAAAGGGAAAGTATTTGTATGTTTCATTTTATGTCTAGAAGGATTTATGGCAACACATTAAACCCAGCTATATAGTCGGAAATTGCTAGTGTAATTATCTAAAATATATATTGGGTAGTAACTAGCAATTTATTACCCAAAGCTGGTAGCCAACCGGCAAAAAACTTAGTTATATTATGGAAAAAATGTTGGAGATATAAACTTTTGGGTAAACTACATATTTAGTGTCTATCTTTTACACCATATTTCAATTTAGTCAATAATTTTTTCAATGTCATGTTAATTTAGTTTCTGCCGTTATATCTTGGATGAAAATTGCTAACATAGCAAGTGGCCAAAATAAAATTTTAGTTTATTTTTACACAATTGAAAAGTTAAGGATCAAATTGAAATATGATGTATAGAATAAGGGCAAAAAACATAGTTTACCCTAAACTTTTTTACAAACGGTTAATGTGATGAGTGGTTATTGATAAATAAATAAAAAATGATATTACGTATGGACCCAAATGATAACTAGTAAAAAATTGACTACAACAACAATTTATAAAATTCTTATAAAATAATTTGTGGCTATAGTTATTAGCTTTTGCTTCTACGAGAAAAAACAAAGTGGGATTAGATTACATTGCCAAAGCCAACTGGTTGATAAGAATTCATAGCAAGCATAATCCAATCAATATAATATAATGGATAGTATAAAAAAAGATAAATAATAATAATAATAATAATAGGAAGTGCATCCACACCACGGAAATCAAAAGATAGTATTCGATTTCCGTGTCAGATTCACGTGTCCCTAACATTGTGTTTGACCAAACCGACACTGAGTTTCAATACCATTGATCATAGATTGGGCTTAGAAAGCTAAAACCACAATAATTGCGACGCTGGTCTGGTCGCTTAATTAAGCAGAAACTCACATTACAGAATGAAGGGAATAATGCCTCGGATTAAATTTTTTTAACAATAGAGATGGGACCAATATAATGCATATATATAACTGTTACCCAAATTCATCAAGACATTATCAGCCTAGACTTAGTAATAACTTAACCCCACCCCCCCCCAAAAAAAAAAAAACAGAAATAGTGGTTTTGAAATTAGTGCATAAAGAAGAAGAAGAAGAAGAAGAAGTAGTAGAAGAAGAAGTAGTAGTGCTACAAAAAAAAAAAAAAAAAAAAACAAAAGAAAAAAGAAAAAGGAAAAAGGATAGTTTATTACCTTCATCAGCAGGAAGACGCGCTACTTGTGCTTTGACTTGGAATACTCCGATGATGATCCATAGAAGCAGTATGAGCGTATTACGGGTGAAGCTGAAGCCCATCTCTGGATTCTTCTGAGCTTTAATTTCTTGCTATATTATCTATCTATCTCCACCAACTTGTTATGCACTGAGTTCTTCGTTCAAATTTGTATTTGTATGAATCAAAAGGACGATAAACACCATGCTACAATATTTATCTATACTTAGCAAAAAAAAAAAAAAAAAAAAGCAAAAGAAAATAAAAGAGAGATTGTCACTACGGTTACGGAACTTTGTTTTTTTTAATAAGGAAGGGTCAGGCAGGCTCTGATTATTTGTTGCCCTTCTTGTTTTAATTTCTTTGAGTTTTTTTTTTTTTTTTTAAAGTTATTGAAGAAGAGATTTGATGTATCATATCATATGAAACTGAGATATATATATATATATATAGTCTAATACTTAGCCCCACCAAAAAGTAATAAAATAAAAAATGCTATACTCTAATATGCCTTAGGGTCAAACGAGTATACCCTCCCCAGGATGCCATCTTAGGGCCACAAGTAGGGTTATAAATAAATAAATAAAAAAAGAAAAAGAAAAGAAGAGAGAAGATAAGAAGAAAGACAACTAGACACGTGCAATGAAAACTGGTCTTGGTTTTGATTCCTAAAAAAGAAAAAAGACAAAAAGGTCTTTGTCTTTTTTTAGACTATTTTGTTCTTGTATAGCCGGTTGTTTTACATTTGACTCTTTTATTTTCCCAATTTTAATTATATTATACGATTCAAATAAAACCAACTAATGGTATAAGAAAAACGCCAAGCTAATCACTCGTCCATATGGCCGTCCATAACAACGTACAAAGTCGAGAATGAATGGCTGTTACGCTTGTCCCTCTCTTACCAGCCTCTTACACTCGTCCTTCATTCACTCGTCCAATGAAGGATGTACTAGCAGCGAACCTCGTCCGTCCTTAGTGATGGACGAGTGAGGTTCACCAAGAGTCATGTTGTTTGAATCAGAACACAAGTCCCGATGAGGTAATGCCCATGACAGTTATGGAAGTTACCCTCCGAATCCTCCAAACTCTACGACGATAGGAGAAATAACCGTCAAGCTAACACTATATAAAGACCCTTCTACGTAGAGGTATGGAAACTTTTTTTATTTTGGAGAAAAATTGGTAAAGTCTTTGAAGTGCTTTCTTTTCGACTTCAATCCACTAAGTTTACCATCGGAGGATTCAAGACCGGCCTCCACCGGTTTTCTCTGATCTTCTTTGGTTTTTCAGGACTCACTCTTCAAGATCATCAACATTTGAAGACCTTTCAGCCCACTGATTTCTTAGGACTTATCAGTTGGCGCCGTCTGTGGGAAAGTAAGAATTTTTTTGTCTTTTGAACTTAGTTTATTAAGTTTTGTAAATTCTTTCTCCAATAAAGGGTTGAAATGGTTTGGACAAGATCTAATGCTACTAGTCCAGGCCCTCAACAAAGTAGGGACGCTTCTAGTAACCCTCATCGCGATCGTCAATCAGCACCCACCATGCAACCATCTTCATTCCAACATATGCAATCCATGGCCGCTGCTATGGCGGAATTAACTCGTCAGAACCAGTAGTTGGTTAGACAACTTGAGTTAAGGAAGCAACGTCATGAATGGAACACCGAAGAACGGGCCCAAAGTCAAGAAGAGGAAAGGAATGTTGAACCTGAAAACCAGTCAAGGGATACCGCTTCACGGAGGGTACCTCATTTGGAAAAGGAAATGGATCAAATGAGAAGGGTTATGGACGAGATGAGGGAAAATATGAGGAAAACAAACCCTGTGGAAGACTTAGTTCACAGGACTGATTCCCCCTTTGTGGCTTCCATTAATGCTCATCCTTTGCCACCTAAGTTCAAGATGCCTCCTTTAGATTCGTATGATGGGACGCGAGATCCTTTTGACCATATTGCCACCTTCAAAATTACTATGCATCTTCAAGGAGTTCCAGATGAAATAATGTGCAGAGCTTTTCCTACTACCCTCAAAGGACCTGCACGAGTGTAGTTCAGCAAAATACCTCCTAACACGGTGATATCCTTCGAAGAGTTAAGCAAGTTGTTCATTAACAATTTTATTGGAGGGCAGAGGCACAAACGTTCTTCGTCTAGCTTACTAACCATAGAGCAATGGGAGAATGAAAGTTTGCGGTCCTTCATCACGCGGTTCAACAAGGATGCCTTGGCGGTGGACGAGGTGGATGATAAGCTCCTTCTGGCAGCATTTTATAATGGATTTCATTCTGATTTGTTTATCCACAAGTTATATGAATAAGCGCCTCAAACCATGGCTAAACTAGTTCATTCAGCCCAGAACTTTATGAATGCGGAGGATGCTATCATAGCCAAGAAGAGGAAGAGAGTTGAGAAAGTTGAAGCCAACCCAATGCGTCAGTCGGAGCAGGGCCCTCATCCTAAAAAGAGACGAACAGAAGATAAGAGGGATCGAGAGAAGAAAGCAGGTCCTTCAGCGCGAAATCAACAGTACACCCCCTTGAACGTGCCACTTGAGCAAGTCCTTATGCAAATCAAGGACGAGCCTTCTTTGAAGTGGCCAGAGAAGATGAAGGGAGATCCCAACAAGCGCAAAAGGAATAAGTATTGTCGCTTCCATAGAGATCATGGGCATGATACAGACGAATGTTTTGATTTGAAGTAGCAGATTGAGAATCTTATCAGGCAAGGAAAGTTGAGAAATTTCCTTGGACGAGACCACAAGGACGAGAAATTGAAAGGGAAGGTAGAGGAATCATCACGACCACCGCTCGGAGAAATACGGATCATCCTAGGGGGAAGTCCTACAAGACAGTCGTCCAAGTCAAAGAAAGCATACTTGAAAGCAGTACAGAACGTTTAACTCTCTGGACGATTACCGAGCGAAAGAACTACGGATGAGCAGGCGATCACCTTCACGGACGAGGATGCAGAGAGAATTCACCATCCTCATGACGATGCTATTGACATCACCCTCCTTATTGCTAACTACAAGACTAGAAAGGTGTTGATAGATNTTGATTTCGCGCAACCCTTTCTATCTCTCATCGATTCCCTCTTATCTTCTGTTCGTCTCTTTTAGGACGAGGGCCTGCTCCGACTGACGCATTGGGTGGCTTCAACTTTCTCAACTCTCTTCCTCTTCTTGGCTATGATAGCATCCTCCGCATTCATAATTTCTGGCTGAATGAACTAGTTAGCCATGGTTGAGGCGCTTATCATAACTTGTGGATAAACAAAATCAGAATGAAATCCATTATAAAATGCTGCCAGAAGGAGCTTATCATCCACCTCGTCCACCGCCAAGCATCCTTGTTGAACCGCGTGATGAAGGACCGCAAACTTTCATTCTCCATTGCTCTATGGTTAGTAAGCTCTAGACGAAGAACGTTTGTGCCTCTGCCTCCAATAAAATAATGAACAACTTGCTTAACTCTTCGAAGGATATCACCGTGTTAGGAGTATTTTGCTGAACTACACTCGTGCAGGTCCTTTGAGGTAGTAGGAAAAGCTCTGCACATTATTTCATCTGGAACTCCTTGAAGATGCATAGTAATTTTGAAGGTGGCAATATGGTCAAAAGGATCTCGCGTCCCATCATACGAATCTAAAGGAGGCATCTTGAACTTAGGTGGCAAAGGATGAGCATTAATGGAAGCCACAAAGGGGAATCAGTCCTGTGAACTAAGTCTTCCACAGGGTTTTTTCCTCATATTTTCCCTCATCTCGTCCATAACCCTTCTCATTTGATCCATTTCCCTTTCCAAATGAGGTACCCTCCGTGAAGCGGTATCCTTGACTGGTTTTCAGGTTCAACATTCCTTTCCTTTCTTGACTTTGGGCCCGTTCTTCGGTGTTCCATTCATGACGTTGCTTCCTTAACTCAAGTTGTCTAACCAACTACTGGTTCTGACGAGTTAATTCCCCATAGCAGCGGCCATGGATTGCATATGTTGGAATGAAGATGGTTGCATGGTGGTGCTGATTGACGATCGCGATGAGGGTTACTAGAAGCGTCCCTACTTTGTTGAGGCCTGGACTAGTAGCATTAGATCTTGTCCAAACCATTTCAACCCTTTATTGGAGAAAGAATTTACAAAACTTAATAAACTAAGTTCAAAAGACAAAAAAATCTTACTTTCCCACAGACGGCGCCAACTGATAAGTCCTTAGAAATCAGTGGGCTGAATGGTCTTCGGATGTTGATGATCTTGAAGAGTGAGTCCTAAAAACCAAAGAAGATCAGAGAAAACCGGTGGAGGCCGGTCTTGAATCCTCCGATGGTAAAGTTAGTGGATTGAAGTCGAAAAGAAAGCACTTCAAAGACTTCACCAATTTTTCTCCAAAATCAAAAACGTGTCCATACCTCTACGTAGAAGGGTCTTTTATATAGTGTTAGCTTGACGGTTATTTCTCCTATCGTCATAGAGTTTGGAGGATTCGGAGGGTAACTTCCATAACTGTCATGGGCGTTACCTCATCGGGACTTGTGTTCTGATTCAAACAACATGACTCTTGGTGAACCTCACTCGTCCATCACTAAGGACGGACGAAGTTCGCTACTAGTACGTCCTTCATTGGACGAGTGAATGAAGGACGAGTTTAAGAGGACGGTAAGAGAGGGACGAGCGTAACAGCCATTCATTCTCAACTTTGTACGTTGTTATGACGGTCATATAGACAAGTGATTAGCTTGGGTTTCTTTATCACCATCAGTTGTCCTCTATTTGATCGTCCATAATATAATTAAATTACTCTTGGAAATAAAAGAGCTCATTAAACAACTATACAGAATCCAGTGTCTAACAATTAATGCAATAGCCTTCTTTGTCATTTTTTTTTTTAGGAATCAAAACCAAGACCAGTTTTCATTGCACGTGTCTAGTTGTCTTTCTTCTTATCTTCTCTCTTCTTTTCTTTTTCTTTTTATTTATTTATTATAACCCTACTTGGCCCTAAGATGGCATCCTGGGAGGGTATACTCGTTTGACCCTAAGGCATATTAGAGTATAGCATTTTTATTTTATTACTTTTTGTGGGGCTAAGTATTAGACTATATATATATATATATATCTCAGTTTCATATGATATGATACATCAAATCTCTTCTTCAATAACTTTAAAAAAAAAAAAAAACTCAAAGAAATTAAAACAAGAAGGGCAACAAATAATCAGAGCCTGCCTGACCCTTCCTTATAAAAAAAAACAAAGTTCCGTAACCGTAGTGACAATCTCTCTTTATTTTCTTTTGCTTTTTTTTTTTTTTTTTTGCTAAGTATAGATAAATATGTAGCATGGTGTTTATCGTCCTTTTGATTCATACAAATACAAATTTGAACGAAGAACTCAGTGCATAACAAGTTGGTGGAGATAGATAGATAATATAGCAAGAAATTAAAGCTCAGAAAATCCAGAGATGGGCTTCAGCTTCACCCGTAATACGCTCATACTGCTTCTATGGATCATCATCGGAGTATTCCAGTCAAAGCACAAGTAGCGCGTCTTCCTGGATGAGGTAATAAAACTATCCTTTTCCTTTTTCTTTTTTCTTTTGTTTTTTTTTTTTTTTTTTTTTGTAGCACTACTACTTCTCTTTACTACTTCTTCTTCTTCTTCTTCTTCTTTATGCACTAATTTCAAAACCACTATTTCTGTTTTTTTTTTTTTTGGGGGTGGGTTAAGTTATTACTAAGTCTAGGCTGATAATGTCTTGATGAATTTGGTAACAGTTATATATATATATATATATATAAAAACCTTAAGTCATCAAGGTATTTTTTAAGCTGAGGCATCTAAGTTGGGGTCGTCCTGAGGTTGGGTCGTGGCATCGTCCTCTATGTTGGCATCCTCAGAGTCGAGATGAAGGAGAGAGCTAGTGGTGGCAACATTCAAATTGAGCACGATGGAGCTAAAGTCCACATCAGGAAACTTCTCAACAGCGTCCATCCTAAAGTCTTCAAACCCTGCTGCATAGTTGGTATCCATAGCATCAGTATATTGTTTAGATGCTTTGAATTCAGCCACTGCATCTTCCTTGGCTTTGGAGAGGAGAATGCTGTGCTCGTCGCTCTTTCTTTGCAAGTTTTCAAGACGAGCATCTTTTTCTGCAGCACTAGCCTTCAAATCCTCAACCAAAGCTTTCAAGTCCCTCACCTCGTCCGTCATCTTAGCGGCCACCTCAGCCCATTGTTTAGCTTCTTCCTTTAACTCCTGTATCCTCGTCTCTAGCAAGATCCTCGTCTTGTCCAACCCGGTGGCCTGTCTGGACGCTGCTATAAACTTGGACATGCCCTATAAAAGTCAACAACAAATATAAGTTAAAAAAAGAAAAAGAAGAAGAAGAAAAATGTACATTTGGTCAAGACGAAGAAAAATGTTACCTTGAAAAGGTCATGGACACCAGAGTGTTCAAAGTCCTTAAGGGACATGTCGTAGCAGACGTTTATATCCTCGTCTGAAACAGCGTTCTTGAAACGCTCCCAGGCTAGATCCTCGTTTTCAATAATGTTTGAAGGGGCCCTCTAGGACGGTTGAGACAAGGTGGGCACAGTTCTGGACGGTGGAGTCTTGGACGGGGTGGACTCAACAGGAGTGGACGAGTTGATATCATAGACTTTGGCTAGCTGATGGGACGACGGAGTAGGCTTAACTACTTGAGACGAGCCATGCTTGACCTTTTTACCATGTCTGCTAGGGAGGTTTTCCAAATCCAAGTGTTTGGATATGGTCTTCCTCTTCTCTCCAGCTACAGGACGAGCTTGGCGATCAAGCTCAGGACGGGTCCCCTCAGTACTTACCTCATTTCCCTTATTGCCTCTCATGGTTGCCATTCCTATAAAGAGACGAAGAGAATTCACTTAGACAGGAAAATGAAAATAAAAGATACAAGGAATGCAGAAATCTAATACTTACTTTTTCTTACTGTAATCTCATGTGCAAGTGCAATGTCAGACGGATTAGAACCTAACCCCCATTTGTCTAGTCGTCTGAGATTGACCAAGGAATGGAAATCCTTGTTTGTGTGTAGACGAGCCCTGTGGACGTGATCACGGTGCAACTTGCTCAAAGTGGGTCGTCCAACGGCTGTAATGGAATAAATTGAAGTTAAATGAGATAATAATAAATAAAAGGAAAGAGAGAGAAGAGGGGGAAAGCTAAGGGACTTACCCTCAGGACGAAGGTTCCTTAGGTCCCTAGTAAAACGACCAAAGGTATCCCGGCCAACGTCTATAGGATTTCCAGCCCAGAATCCAGAGACAAAGAAAAACTTCGTCTTCCATTTTCTGTCAGACGAGGCCAAGGATTTCACCAATCTACAATCTTTACTTCTGGCTGTGAATTGATAAAAGCCAGAAGATTGATGAATCTCTGAGGGTTTATAGCAGTAGAGGAACTCGTCCACAGTAATAGGACGGTCCCCTCCAAACACTTCCCTCCACAAAATTTGCATAGAGATAATTAATCTCCATGCATTTGGGTTGAATTGACACACTCCTAAACCTAACCTAACTAACAACTCTCTGGTAAAAGAATTTAAAGGAAACCTAAGATCTCTAAGAAGGTAGGCCTTATATACACCTATCCCCAAATGAGGATTACAGCACCACTCTCCACGGACGGGTAATCTAGGATTAAACTTGTCTGGGATTTGGTACCACTCCCTGAGGTTATTTAATCTTTCCTCGTCCATCTTGGAAGGAATATCTACAGCATAACTATATACAGTTACCTCCGTCTCGTCCAAGGGACTGGATGGAGGGATGGAAGATGAGGTACCTACCTGGGACCCTAAAGTTTTTCTAAGTTGTTTCTGTACTTCTTCTAAAGGAAGCCCAGGGACCCCTGAGACATACTCCTCATCAGTGGTGTTTCCCCTACTAGTACTATTGGTATCACTAGAGTTATCACTAGTCTCGTCGTAATACTCGTCTATAGCTTTTTCTGTACTATCGCTAGATGAGAAAATGGTGATTTCTGACATTTTCCAGAAAAGAAAATTTTGAAAACCTAAAAGACGAGGAGAGAGGGAGTACCTGGCTCTAGGACGAACTGAAACTATGGACGCGAGGAAACTCTTAGACGAGGCTCTAGACAATGAATGTCAAGGAAGGAAAATCTCAGAAGTGAGGAGGGTAGTGGGGGCATTCCACTATTTATAGATGGTTGACCTAAGCACATAAAACGACACAACCAACCAAATGATGACACGTGGTCTTCGTCTCAAAAAAATGAATCGACGAAATGAACTATCAATTAGATTGTAACACGTGGCATCTCTGATTGTTGAAAGAAGCTCGTCCATCCAGAGAAGTAAATTACTATATTTTCTTGGACGACACATGGACGAGGGGGCAACTGATGGTGTAAGAAAAACACCAAGCTGATCACTTGTCTATATGACCGTCCATAACAACGTACAAAGTTGAGAATGAATGGCTGTTACGCTCGTCCCTCTCTTACCGTCCTCTTAAACTCGTCCTTCATTCACTCGTCCAATGAAGGACGTACTAGTAGCGAACTTCGTCCGTCCTTAGTGATGGACGAGTGAGGTTCACCAAGAGTCATGTTGTTTGAATCAGAACACAAGTCCCGATGAGGTAACGCCCATGACAGTTATGGAAGTTACCCTCCGAATCCTCCAAACTCTATGACGATAGGAGAAATAACCGTCAAGCTAACACTATATAAAAGACCCTTCTACGTAGAGGTATGGACACGTTTTTGATTTTGGAGAAAAATTGGTGAAGTCTTTGAAGTGCTTTCTTTTCGACTTCAATCCACTAACTTTACCATCGGAGGATTCAAGACCGGCCTCCACCGGTTTTCTCTGATCTTCTTTGGTTTTTTAGGACTCACTCTTCAAGATCATCAACATCCGAAGACCATTCAGCCCACTGATTTCTAAGGACTCATCACCAACTATTCCTTGATGATATTATGATGGTACATTTATTATTAAGCCAAAACATTCATCCACAAATTTATGTGGCCATTTTTTCAACATGATTGTTGTTAGCTCTTGTTATGTGTCATGTTGGGAGAAAACATCCTAAAGAGACTCTAATTAAAGAGTTAATATAATAATTTAAAAATCGGACAAAACAAAGAACCAAAAGATATAATACTTTTTAGTTTTAAGGTTGGATTGATGATGTCATAAATAATATAATAAAATTATAAAGAATATAGTAAAATTATAATATATAAAATATTAACTAAAAATATATATAATTTAAACAAATTTCAAGTCAATCGCAACTTATATCATATAACTTCTTAATTATAAACATCTTCAAACAATGACTACGAATGAAAAAAAAAAAATAATATAACAATTTTTTATTATTTAATTACATCAATAATGTTTTATTTTTAATTACTTACTTGACAAAAACAAATAATAAATAACACAAATTTTAAACATTTCAAATTCTCAAACTCGGACGCCTTCGTTTGCTCGAAGAAATCAATAAAAGATTGTGCACATAACAAAAACATCCAAGTCGACTCTATGTATTACAAAGAAGTAGGTGATAACTTATTTTTGGTGGTCTTTGAGGAGGGAGCTGACATGAACAACATTCTCTACAAGCCAAATTTTACTATTAGATTACATATTTTATATTTTCTTGACATACATGTCAATTTTTCTTGTGAATCAGATGTTATTGTTGTTTGATCCATAAACTCATGTTTTATACATAATTTTGAAACACAAAAACTTAAAATTTTAAATTTTTTATAAATAAGATAATTAATGATTTCAGACCTTGAATTTTTGTAAATATGAATAGTATAAGAAGAAAATGTAATTCAATAATAAAATTTGTCCAAATTCTTATTTACCATTGCTTAAAGTTGACTTGAACTCAACCAAAATATTAAAATTACATAAATTGACATGTAGACATGCTAAAATATATATTTGTCTAATTGGACTCAATATGATGGTAACATGTGTCTACTTTTAAGTTTTAACCACGTGTTGCTCTCTCAACAAATCATATGATTAATATTACTAATTCAGTACCCCTAAATATTTGACCTGTCTTATGTTAGTTTTTGAAGTAATTATCTATTTTTTTTTAAAGATGGCAATTATATATTTCAGGTTGTCCATTTCAAAGTAGTTGCAACTTGCAACTTGCAACTTGCAAGTTACAAGTGACTACGAGGCTAAGGCTGTTTGACATAGACCCCAATTTTGAATACATATCAATCATTGATTTGTACTATCATTGCAAGCAAAAACTACTCTGGTAAATTTGGAATTGTATAGCTTGTACTTTAATAGATATGTCTTGATAAATTTTTAAAGAATTGTATCCAAATTTTGTCCATATCAATTAGCCCCTCATTGATCAGTGAAATTGTCAAAAGGTTGGCTTGATTTTTCTCAAGCATTATTTGCATGTATTGTCAAGTGTAAACAAAAGCTGGATCTTGTATCATCCTATGTGGACCAGTATTGGCTTGAAATATCAACCCTAAAAATTAAATGCATGTTTGGTTGCCGAAGTTGTTGACTTCCTTGTTGCATGGCTTTCTTGCATATGCTTGCCGACATACAACCTTGTAAGGCTTGTATATTTAAGAAGCTTGTTATTCAGAGAAGTGTGAAGAGAGACCATGAGTGTGTCACAAATTGGTGAGAACTCTCTCTGATGTGGCAATATTTGAGATTTTGCGGCAAATTAGAAGAATCATAGCAATTTCTTTGTTCTTTGTTATTTGTGAAAGAGATTTTTTTTTTTTAATTTTTTTAATTTTAAATATTGGAATTTGGGTTTTGTGAGAGTTTCTATATGCTTTTTTTGTATCTCCATATCTATTAATGAAATTTTCTCTCATTACCACCTATATATGTAGGCTTAAAACTAAACTATATAAGTCATTGGTGTTTATATTCGTGATCTTTCTAAAATTTATAATACTTTCATGGTCAATCTTGTGTATTGGAATGCTATCTAAAAGTATTTTTTCACAAGAATTTGATAATAGAGTTTTGCTATTACAACTAGAAAATCCCCAAAAAATTACCAATGAGGTAGAAAATCAATCAAATTGTAAGCAAACTCACATTAATTAAGGTTGAATAAATGGCATCAAAAGATTAATGAAATTTTACACTCTGTTTGTACATTTGTCCTTATAAATATTTTACAGATTATCGTGTGGGCTGGATTAATATGGTGCACGTGCTCAACAATTATATGGTTTTTGTTACTTATTTTTCAAATTTAGTCCCATCTAGCCACTTGGCCAAGTGCTTGCACGTCGTTAAGAAAATTGCCGATTACGTTTATTGACTTAACATAGACCGGTCAAATGTTCTATTAAAAATAAATAAATTAACATAATAATAATAGTCTTGATAATGTTGAGAATTAAACTGGTCAATTATGTGCAACAATTAAAAAACCAATAAAGAAAGAATGAAAAAATAAAATAAAAACGTTCAATTGCTCATGCGTCATGCCAATAACATATATATACGAGTCGGAATACGTGGCATCCTGTGATGTGAATTTAAGCATTTTCGTAAGGGAAAAAAAAAGGTGAATATAATAACAATTTAAAGCTACCTTGAAGAATCTAAACCTTGGCCAAGGAAAACATTATCATATCACTTTATTCGCAAAATAGAGAAGTGAACGGTCATTCTCTTTATACTTTAATTCTACTGTTCGTGTTATATGTTCTCTATTGTGATCTGTTAGCCTGGTAGGATACGTGTAACTCTTGCATATTTTCCACCGAGATGGATAATGGTACCGCTATAAGTTTCGTGCAAACTTTTCAGAAAATGGCACTGTTCTAAAACTATTTAGGAAAATGCTCTTGTTTTGAACTTGATTTTCTAAAACTTGAGCTTCAATGAAAAACTTGATTTTCCTAAAATCAAGTTATAGGCAAAAACTTGAAAAAATTTACATGGAACTCGAGTTACACATAAATTTTTTCAAGTAACTCAATTTTGGGCGAATCGAGTTTTTCATTATAACTCGAGTTTTAAAAAATTGAGTTTCAAAACAGGGGCATTTTTTTAAATAGTTTCAAAATATGGACATTTTGCTAGAAATTTTGCGTGAAAGGAGCAAATGTCAATTTTCTCCATAGAATCTCATACAAAAGAAAGAGAGAGACTAAATAAAAAACTGGAATTCATCAACTTAATTATACAACGTAATATGTTATCATTTAAGAAGTACGGACACGGATACGAGTATGGTATGAACACGGTGACACAAGTAATTCTGAAAAATTATAATGTAAAATGACCAGAATGACACCGGTATGACATGAATACGACATGAGTACGACACTCTAAATAAAAAGTCTGTGCTTCCTAGGTTACAATATATATATATATATATATACACACTCTAAGAGTAAGATCAAAATATCTCAAACCTGTTAGCCAAAATATACGAGTTTGTTATGCTAATCAATAACTAACTTATACACGTGTTGATTGATGAGTAACTAACTTTACTTAACAAAACGGCAACATTTCAATGCTCTGTAATCACAGCTGCATTGTTTATCCAAAACGACATCGTCATATTTAATGAGAAACGATGTTATTCTTCTTTAACTTAGACACGCGTTTCACCAAATGCTTGGACAACATCGTTTTGGATCTCACCGCAAGTACGGTGTCTTCGTCTTCAACAGATGATGATTTGCTACAATTCCCTCTCATATCATATGGTCACCCATTGCCTCTAGTGAATACACTAATCCCTACATGTTGAATTCAGATCAGCAAATTTAGATGTTACCTGAAGAATTTTTTCGCTTTCTAGTTATGTTTTGTGTTAAATGGAAGAACCTAAGCCATGTTTTGTGTTATTTTTAAAGTTCCTTCTCCTTCTTTTAGTAGAGAGGTAGAGGACAAAAATTAAATAAAAAATTGAAGGCCATAAGGTAGTTTATATTCCGGGATGTAATGTTCAAGTTTTACATTTCACAATGTGATAAATCCTAAACGGAATGTGATAATTAGGTTCATTTTAATTCCGGTTTTCTCATTCAAATGATCCAAGGAAATCAAATATATACCACACATATGAACGATTATGACACCATCAATTTCTCTACATACACAAAATCTAGAGATATACTGGAAAGCACGAATGCGGCGCCAGAGGTGCCGCACTCACGTCGGACACGGCCCAACGCGTCGACATGCGTCGGATGCCACTGATCGCGCGTCCGTGCTGCGTCGGGCCGCGTCCTGCCACGTGGCGAAGCCGACTCGCGCCGACGCGGCTCAACTCGGGCCGACTCGAGCCGTTTCGGCTGTATTGGCCGTACTGGCCGAAACTGCCGATATGGCCGGTTCAAGCTGAAACTCATTTCTCTTCTCTGTGCTCTCCCTCTCTGCGAGTCTGTGGTGTGCTCAGACTGGTTTAAGAAAACTAAAGAAAGGTTAAAAGAAGAAAAGGTATGAACTAGGAAGGGGACAGAGAGGAGAGCCGGAGATGGTTGGGTAAGAAAGAGTGAAAGACTAACGGGAAGTAGAAGAAAAAATATGCAGAAGGAAAAGGCTGAGTTTGACTTGGTGTAGAGATTTTTTTTAAAAGGTGTGGTGTAGATTAAGTTTTGGAAAATAGAAACCTTGGGAAAATAAAATAAAAAATAAATAAAAGGTAAGGTTGATATTCTGATGAGACCAAAGGCCTTGGGGAAATAAAATAAAAAATAAATAAAAGGTAAAGTTAATATTTTGATGAGACTAGATGTATTGTTGACTTCTTGTGGCAGGTGAATGGAGAGAAAAAAAGAAAAAAAGATTCATCTTGTGGGTTTTATTTAATTTAGGAACATCATATTTTAGTTATTATCTATTATTACTCTTAAATTTGGGATATGTGTATATAATGAAAAAAAGTATGCTTAGCAATATATTAAAAATATAAATAAAAATATTTTTAATAATTTTTTAATCGCCGAGTCCCGCCGCACCCGCACTCACCTTTTTCAAAAATTGCCGAGTCCCGTACCCGCATCCGCACCCGCACCCGAGTCTTAAAACGCACCCGTGCTTCCTAAGAGATATATACAACATAAATCTACGGAGTCCAAAAAAGACTAATTATCATTAACAAAATAGGGAGACAACTTGATCAGTAGAAGACAATTATTGGAAGCTCTGTACCATATATTGTTTTAGATGAGCAGCTCTAGATTATACTGTCTAATGTAAAATTTATAATCTTCAAGAAGGAACAATTTGCGAAATTACAGTTTAGCTTCATTCTAGAGCAAATACTGGTCCACAAGTTCACAATGGGTTTAGTGAATGAGTGTGCTTTCCGCAGAGCAATGTCTCATTCCTAACCAAATCCCATTCAAAGTATTATCTTGGAATTAAAACCACAAGCTCATAGTTTCTTATCATTAAGAAAGCACATTGCCTGTCACATAAGCTGGTTGTGCCTTAGTTGCTTTTATATATGAATTTATTACCGAGAGTCAAGATTAGTGGGATAGAGATCATGGGCAGATGTAGAAGAAGAGCCAATCCATGTTGGATTTGCTGACTGAAAGAGGCCCTGATCTTCAACTGAGTTTAGTTGTGGGCTCTGACCAAATTGGTCTCTTAAGGCTTCAAACCTCCATTCATCGCCATAAATACCTGGATCCCTGGCCACTTCATCAACAACTGTCTGGCCTTCAAGCATGCTCACTACAGCAGTCATGGTGGGCCTAAGGGCTGGTGATGTATTAGTGCATAATAAAGCTACTTTTATCATTCTAAGTACCTCTTCCTTACTGAACTCAGATCCCAATTCTGGATCTACCAACTCTATCAAATCCCCTCTCTGTTGTAAAAAAAAAAAAAAAAAAAAAAACCAAAATTTACCTACAAATTAGTTTGTCTGCAAATGCAATGGCTACAAATCCCTTTATATATATATATATATGTATAATGTGAATTTTGATAAATCTATCATTAGATTGCATTTTTTTTTATTATATTGTCTATGCTTGCAAAATCTCAAAAAGATAAAAAATAATAGCTTTGTCATTAATTAAATGTTT
This sequence comes from Quercus suber, assembly GCF_002906115.3. Classification (NCBI taxonomy): domain Eukaryota; kingdom Viridiplantae; phylum Streptophyta; class Magnoliopsida; order Fagales; family Fagaceae; genus Quercus; species Quercus suber. The sequence goes on along the minus strand of NW_027069939.1, from coordinate 212,672 downwards.
AAATTTCAAATTTTTGCAGTCTTTAATTATGCATAAAAAATAAGTTTATGGATAAAATAGTAAATAACATTATATTTGAACAAAATATGACATGCATCTTAAAAAAATAAAGAACATGCAATCTAATGGTTAAATTTTCAAAATATGTAGCAATTTTAATTTTTTAGTGAGAGTTTGTAGCCATCACTTACAAACTAGCTTGCAAACTTTGTTATAAAAAAAAAGAAAAAACAATTAGTAATTTAATTACATGACTGACAAAATTTGGCAACAAACTTGACTGTAACTTAAATCTACAACTCTACTTAATATCTTTTTATTGGATGTGAATTTTGGCAAATCCATCATTAGATACATTTTCTTCTTATATCCTCCATACTTGTGAAATGTATAAAAAATTAAAGATCAATAATTATGTCATCAATTGAATGTTGAAATTTCTATTTTTTGTAATCAAAATTATGCATAAAAAATAAGTTTTTGGATTTAATAGTAAATAACACTTGATAGGTGTAAAATTTTGCATGTGTGTTAATAACATACAAAAAATGAAATTCATTAATTAAAATTTCAAAATATGTAGTCATGTTAATTTTTTGAGAGGGAGTTATAGTCTTAGGCTACAACCAAAAATTTATAGCCAAACTTTGTCTCCAAAATAAGAAAAAGATACAATTGGCCAAACTTTTGCTTTACATGTTTATTTCCCAACTTGAACCCAGTGGAAAATAAAGCAGGGTGACCTATAGTTAAATGGCTTATTCCAACATATGCAACTTGGGTTTATATTGTTGTTTTGGCGGTAAGTTTCAAAACAACATGCGAAGGATAATCTTACCCAATCCAAGAGGCATACAAATTTCTCATTTGGTCGATATTTTATGTTGTTCTTCCCAGCAACAATTTCCAATGCAACAACTCCAAAACTATAAACATCTGCTTTGTAGGTTAAATAACCCCATAATGCATATTCTGGAGCCATGTAGCCTCTGCAACACATACAATTACCATGATATTTCGTTCACTAGTATGATCTTACCAACATTGGTCAATTTCTAACCACCAGATTATCCAAACAACTGTTAGGCATGCAATCAGGCAATTAATGGCGCTATCATAACTGAGTTTAGCTTCATTGAGCTAGAAGCAGTAACGAAATAACAAAAGCAAGAGTAAAAAGTAACAACAAAACTAGTTTTTTGGAAAATAAGTTAACTTTTTTTTTTTTTTGGGTCTAACATGTAGCAAATAAGCTATCCAAAACTATGAGTGGGTAGCTTATTAAGTAGTAGCACTTAAAGAAAAATGAATGTCGAAAGGTGGGTGGGACAAATTATCTCATACACCTAGTCCATGGTCTACGTAGATCCATCTTTATGTGTGGGGAATGTGTCAAACACAAAGTGTAATAGCATTTACAATGTTGGTGCTAAAATAGCTAAAATGCTATTTTAGCGCCCAAAACACTAAAATGTATGCTACATTGATGGTGGCATACTTAAATTTTTTTGCAAATGGGCTAAATTGAACTGCCATTTATGGCAATCTACTATAGCTCAAAAGTCATAAAATAAAATATTTATTTATTGGGAAATGCTAACGAGTGCCCTTAGGGCACTGGTTAATAATCCATTTAATGTAAGTTTTTATGGGAAATTTTGATAGTTTTTTTATTTCCTATAAGAGTGGTATCAAAATTTTCCTAAAATGGATTATTAACGTGATCCTTATTTATTTCATACCTTTTGATTTTTCTATTAAAGTAATGTGCTCTCTCTCTCTCTTCTTCATTAATTGGTTCACTTCTCTCTTTCTTGCTTTTGTATTTTTTTTTTCTTTCTCTCTGCATCCTTTCGCCCCAGTCACTCTATTGAAACTATGAAAGATTGAACCCAAACCTGAAACTATGAACCACCAAACTCAATTCCTCTCTCTTCTCACATCTGTCACAAATTTCCTACCCACTTATCTAGTCTATTCTCTCTCTTTGACTAAAACCCTCCATCTTTTTGCTTTCTCTCCTTTATATTCTCATCTCAAAACTGAAGTTTCAAAGGAAGGGATTTAGGCTTCCATATGGGTAAAACCGAAGCTCCATGGATGCATGAAATTTTTGTGGTTTTTTATTATTATTATTATTATTTTTTTATCATTTGTGGAACTGATGGTTGATTTGTGTGTGATTTGGGCTTATTTTTCTTGGGTTTTGGTTGGATTTTTCTAAGATTGGTTCTAGGTTATTGTGTTTTTTTCTTTTTCTTTAGTTGGGTGGTTTTGCTTCATGGTATTCGCTACAAATGGTAGATTATGGGTGGTTATGTTGATTTTGGGTGAATGTAATTGGAAGGTTGCTTTTGTATTCTAGGTGTGGGTTTGTTGGTTGCTTTTGCTTTAGAGAAGAGAGAGAGACGAAGAGGAAGAGAGAGTAAGGGACAAAGGAAGAATAAATAAAGAATTAGAAAAAAAAAATAAAGAAATAATATTTAAATAAAGTAGTAATATAATAGAACTTTTCGATGTTAGTTGTATTGTAAAGTAATGTGTTAAAATAGATAAAATAATTTGAGTAAACTATATACTTGGTCCCTATCCTTTATACCATATTTCAATTTGGTCCATAACCTTTCAATTGTGTTAATTTGGTTAATAACCTTTTAGTGTTGTATCAATTTAGTCCCTGCTGTTATATTTTAGATGAAAATTGCTGACATAGTAAACAGCCAAAATAAAATTTTAGTTTATTCTCACATCAACAGAAGCTAATTTTTTATTTTGGCCATTAAACACATCATCAATTTTCATTTAAAATATAATAGTAGAGACTAAATTGACACGACATTAAAAGGTTGGGAATCAAATTGACACAATTGAAAGGTTATGGATCAAAATGAAATATGGTGTATAGGATAGGGACTAAAAACGTATTTTACCCAAATAATTTTTTGAGTTTCTAAAAGCCAAATTTGTTAGCACCACTACTATGAATGCTCTAATGAATAATTTCACAAGACATGAACACATGAATGCTCTAATGAATAATTTCATAGGACATGAAGATATTGTAATGTACTAATGTGTACACAAAATTATACCTATTAATGGTAATTGACCTTTTTGGACCAATTGATCGTGATTGATGTCAATTGATGCTAATATAAGGATTTTATTTTACTTCCACATTTTATATAATCTGGATCCAGGGAATTCTTTGCTAGGGGAAGCCAAAGTAGCTTGGTGTGCTATCAGGTGTGCTGCTATGGAAGGTTATAGAAATATTTCAGAAGGCTTTAGAAGACTTGTATGCTTTATAAAGTGCAACTCTTTGTTGTGTATAAATAGTGTTCCATATTCATGAAATTTGATAATGATTATAGATTTTTATGCTCCCAAAAGCACATATAAATTTTGATAGTATGACATACAGTTGAATGTTGGCTATGTAGAGCTTAGTTGTGTATGATCTGGATCATGACTCGACCTAATATAAAAGTGTTACAGTTTTAATGGGAGATTTTTTTTTGCTCGTTTTTAGCCATTATGAATTTGTTGTGTAGGCTATATAAATATTGTGATTTTCCAAATTAGGGTTGTGTTTTTTTTTAGAGAGAAAAATTGTACTGTTACATCTTATACATTTCCTTATGAATAGTGAAATTATTACAACTCTATGGACGTAGGCAAATTGCCGAAGCATGTAAGTATTGTCTTGTGTGATTGTTTTCTTTGGTACATATTTTTCTCTATTTTTGCATCTCACAGATCTGCAAATTTTGTGTATATTCCCTACAACTGGATAAAAGCCTAGGGTTAGGGTTTGAGTGGGAGCAATGGAAGAGGAACAAGAAAGGCGTTTGGAATAGAGAAATTCAACTTTAGATTTGGGAGAATGCAAATCAAGGATTACCTTTATGGGAAGTTGCATCTGCCTCTTTTGGGAGATAAACTTGCAACTATGAAAGATGAAGAATGAAATCTTCTTAATAGGCAGGTACTAGCAGTTATTTGATTAACTCTATCAAGATCAGTTGCACACAATGCTGTGAAGGAAAAGATCACATCATGTTTGGTATTTATAAAAAGCCATCAACAAATAACAAGGTGCGTATGATGAAGAAACCATTTAAACTAAAGATGGAAAAGAATATATCAATAGCACAACATTTGAACGAATTCAACATCATCACAAATCAATTATCCTCTGTACAAGTTGATTTTGATGATGGGATCCATGCATTGATCATTTTGGCCTCTTTACCAAATAGTTGGGAGGCCATTAGAATGGAAGTAAGCAATTCTACTGGAAAAAAAAAAAAAAATTGAAGTACAATGACATACTAGATTTAGTTTTAGCTGAGAATGTTCGCAGAAGATACACAGGTGAAACCCTAAAATTTGGTTATGCCTTAAACCTTTAGACAAGGGGTAGAGGGAATGACAAAAATTCAAATTGCGGTAGATCAAAATCCAGAAATTCCAATCGAAATAGAAGTAAATCTAGATCTTGTAAACTAGTATGATGTTAGAATTATGGCAAGGCTAGTCGCATTAGGGGCACTACAAAAATCTAAAGAAGAAGAATGATGATGATTCTACTAAAGCTGTAATAGAAGAGGTATAGGATGCACTACTTCTTGCTATAAATAATCCTCTTGAAGATTGGGTTTTGGACTCAGGAGCTTCGTTTCATACCACTCTACAACAAGAAATCATATAGAATTATGTTGGAGATAATTTTGGAAAGGTGTATTTGGTTGATGGAGAAACCTTGTATATTGTGGGTATGGGAGACATTCAGATTCTACTGCCTAATGGGACTGTATGGTTATTGTAGAAGGTTTTGCATATTCCTGACCTAAAAAGGAATTTGATTTCTATAGGACAACTTGATGATGAAGGGCATGTAATACTCTTTGTTGGTGGTACCTAGAAGGTTCTAAAGGGAGCGTAGGTATTGGCTCGTAGAAAGAAAATTGGTACTTTGTATATGACCTCAAGTCCAAGAGACACAATTGCATTTACTAAAACAGGTATTTGAGACATTTAAGTAGTGGAAGGCCATGGTTGAGACAGTAAAATATTTGAAGGTAAAATATTTGAAGTTAGACAATGGAGGAGAGTACATAGATAGAGGGTTTAAGGAGTATTGTGCTACACATAGAATTAGGATGGAAAAGACCATTCTTGGGACACCATAACAGAATGGTGTGGCTGAGCTCATGAATAGGACTCTCAATGAGAGTGCTAGGAGTAGGAGGTTGCATGTTGGATTACCAAAACAATTTTAGGCTGATGTAGTTAACATTGCAGCTTACTTGATAATTGAGGACCATTAGCTCCCATGGAGTTCGAAATTCCTGAAAATGTATGGAGCGGTAAAGAGGTAAAGTTTTCCCATTTAAAATTTTTTGGTTGTATTTCTTATATTCATATTGATTTTGATGCACGTAGTAAACTTGATGGAAAGTCTAAAATATGTTTTTTAATTAACTACAGTGATGAGACCTTTGGCTACCATTTTTGGGATGAACATAATCGGAATATCATCATAAGTAAAATTGTGATATTTAATGAATAGGTTATGTATAAGGGCAGGTCAATTGTAGTGCCAGATGTTATAGGGATAAATTATAAGAAATCTGAGTTTGTCAACTTAAATGAATTGACTGAGAATATTGTCTAGAAAATGGGTGAAGACGAAAGGAAAATGTAAATTCACAAGTAGATTAGAGTACATATGTAGCTGAAGTCTACAGATCTTCTAGGATCACTAGACCTCCATAGCGTTATTCACCTGCCTTAAATTATATCCTGTTGTCTAATGGTGGTATGCCAACGTGTTATGATGAAACCTTGCAAGATGAAAATTCAAGAAAATGGGAATTAGTCATGAAAGATGAGATAAATTCCTTGTTGGGAAATCAAACATGGGAATTGATTGAACTTCCAGTAGGAAAGAAGGCTTTGCACAATAAGCGAATTTACAGAATAAATAATGAGCATGATGGTAGAAAACACTACACGACCAGATTGGTTGTCAAAGGTTTTTAGTAGAATAAAGGCAGTAACTGCGTATAAATATTTTTTCCAGTTTTGAAGATGTCAATAATTAGAGTAGTATTGGGAATTGTTGTTGTAAAGAATCTACATGAGTAGATAGATGTGAAGACAACATTCCTATATGGTGATTTGGTGGAAGACATTCACATGTGTTAGCCACAGGGGTTCATTGGTCAAGGACAATAGAGTCTAGTTTGTAAACCAAGAAAAATCTTGTTTGGCTTAAAACAAGCTCCAAACTAGTGGTACAATAAATTTGATATTTTTATGTGTAGAATTGGATTCAAGAGATGTGAAGGTGATCATTGTTGAAATATTAAATTCTTTGACAACTCTTATATCATTTTATTGTTGTATGTGGATGATATGCTCATTGCGAGGTCCGATACTGATGAGATAAATAATTTGAAGAAGTAGTTGTCAAAACAGTTTGTAATGAAGAATTTGGGAGTTGCAAAACAAATATTTGGTATGAGAATCACTAGAGACAGTGCTAATGGTCATTGAAACTTTCAAAGTTAGAATATGTGATGAAGGTTCGTAGCATGTTTTAACAAGAATGGAGCTGAACTAGCGGGCACACCCTTGGGTAGTCATTTTAGACTAAAGTAAAAAATAGTCACTGAAGACAAATGAAGAAAGGGAGCATATGCGCAAGGTACCCTATGTCTTAGCTATTGGTAGCCTATGTATGCTATAGTGTGTACAAGACCAAGCATTGAACATGCAGTGGTAGTTATGAGTAGATACATGGGCTGGTCAGGAAAGAAGTATTGGGAGGTAGTCAAATGGATCTTGAGGTATCTAAGAGGTTCATCAGATACATGTCTTTGCTTCATAGGTGCAAGTTTGAAACTACTGGGTTATTTAGATGTTGATTTAGCAGGTGACATTGACAGTAGAAACAGTACTACTGGGTTTGTATTTACTCTAGGTGGTATAGCTATATCTTGGGCTTCAAATCTATAGAAGATTGTTAATCTGTTTACTACAAAAGTAGAATATGTTGCAACGACTAAAGCTACAATGGAGATTATTTGGCTACATAGTTTCTTAGATAAATTGGGCAAGAAGCAGGAGATGGGTATTCTACACAGTGACAATTAGAATGACATTTTTCTTGCAAAAAATTTAGTTTTTCATTCAAAGTCGAAGTATATACAGGTGAGATACCACTTTATCTATTATCTTGTTGAAGATGAACCACTGATACTTGAGAAGATTTTTGGATCTAAAAATCTGACATATATGTTGACTAAAGGTGTCACCATTGAGAAGTTGAAGCTGTGTGTAGCTTTAGTTGACCTTTTAACTTGAGGACACGAGGATGAGTTGTAGTGATGAGAGATTGTGTTTCGAGGTATGTGACTGATGTTGATTGAACTAGTTTCCAAGTGGCTGATTTGTTGAGCTATGTGGAGCCTAGTTGTATTTGATCCAGATTATGACCTGACTCGATATAAAAGTGATACAGTTTTTAATAAGAGATTTTCTGAGGCTTAGTCCATGGAAAATTTTTGGCTTGTTTTTAGTTCATTGTGAATTCGTTGTGCAGACCGTAAAAACTGTGGTTTTTCAAATTAGGGTTTGGTGTTGTTTTTTAGAGAGAAAAATTGTACTATCTCATCTTGTATTTTTCCCTATGAATAGTGAAATGACTGCAACTCTATGGACGTAGTAAATATTGTCTTGTATGATTGTTTTCTTTGGCACATATTTTTATCTATGTTTGCATCTCACATTTGGGAATTTTGTATATATATCCTACATTGAAGAGAAATTTTCATGATTCTCCAAGATTTCTACTTATAGAATTCGAACTTAGTTTTATCTTGGAGGTGATTATCCTAGGGCTCTATTGCAAACTCAATTGAGTGGACGTAAATATTATCTTAAAGATAGCAAATTTATTTGAGCCTGTAAGTCAACTTCATTTATGTTTTCCATTATTTACCCCCAAAATTCTCAACACTCAATTCTTTAGGCTGCATCTTCAACTTCGACCTCAATGAATATCCCAGATTCACTCTTGATTTCTCCTCATTCGGGCCCTCCATGCAATCTCATAATCACGTCCTCACTCGGGGCTCATCTACCTCTCAACCAACTCGCCTATGTCAAGAAAGTAACTTGTGGTTTACAACCCCTTGACTTGATACTGTGTCCTAGTCATGCCACAAGTTTTCATTGTGGACTCAGAACCAACCAGGTCATGGTACTAACTGAACTCTGGGTCCCATACTTCACCGTTTTAAACCAATGTCAAACTTAAGTCAAGTTAGCAACCCAGAGAGGTTATAGATGTGATGCCCCGGATTGAATGGATATTTATTGAGTGTGTTGTGGGGTGTTTTTTGAGTTACATGTCAAGCATATACTAGGGAGATTTGGTGATGTAGGACAAAATATTCAAATTAATTTCTATAATTTTTTATATTTGGTATTTTTATGTAATTTTCGTTATTTTAGATTTAGGGCATTTATTTCCCTGTTTTTAGGTGCTTTTAATGCTCTTTAGGTCAAATTTGGTTCTTGTTATAGTTAGGTATTAATTAGGACTTATTTTAGAATATATTTTCTTATTTGTCTAGTTTTACGGAGCCCTTAAATAGGCCTCTAAGTCTGTAAACGTTTTTCCAGAGATTATTATTAGTAAAATTGCAGAGTTTTTCTAAAACTTTTTCTGTTGGATTCAAGGAAACCCTCATGGATTCGAGGTTTACTACCAAAAACTAACAGTTTAGTTTCTGTTCCATCAAAAGAGCATCGTATGTGCTTTCTTCAGGCTTCTGCCATATCAATTGGTATCAGAGCCTTGACTTACCCTAGTCTGATTGCTAACTGGTGAGACGGTATCCAACACCACAACAATAATGAATAACTTAGCGAATATTGCGTAACGTACAACAAGCACTCACAAATATCTATGATAAGATGGTGCTGTTAAAGAATTGAAACAATAGGGATAACTACAACAGAGACGTAACTCATAGGCAACCTATTGGTAAGCAAATCTCATATAGGCCTTATAAGAGAATTGCGAGTTTTAATGGTTTTTTTTAAAAAGAAGATTTTCTTGATTGGTTACTTGATTTAGAGAATTTATTTGACTATGAGAATATTTGTTATGAGAGAAAAGTTGGGCTTGCTTTGTATAAACTTAGTGAGTACACCTTACGTTGGTGGGAACAAGTACAATCTGATAAAACCTGACAAGGTCAACACAAAATTTGTTCATGGTCAAGGATGAAAAAGATGATTTCTATAAAATTTTATCCTTTGGATTGTGATTAATTTTTGTCGTATACAAAACAAGATTATCATTATTGGTCATGAAATTCATATTGAATTATTTTGAAGAGCCAAATATTCCACCATTAAGGGAAGAATTGTATGTTGAAATAAATACTTTTCTTGAAGAAAATATAGATATTTCTAAGGAAATTAATGAATGTCTTGTTATGGAAGAAGATCCTAAAATCAAGATTATTGTGGAGGAGAATAATGAAGATGCTATTATAGAGAAAGGTCTTGAAGTCAAGATGGTAGAGACCATTGAGGATGAAATTGGAGAGGAAAGTTTCAAGGATCTCGATAAAGTCAAGTTAGATGATTGCAATGTTCATGCTCCTATTATTTTGGGGGGAGATACCAGAACAAAGTCCATTGATTTTATTGGGGTGGAAAATTTTGATTTGATCATTGACTCTTATTTGGTGAATATTTTCAATTGCATGAAGATCAAAGGACAAGAAGTTCAAGTTGCTCAATTGATGACTTTCAAGTTTGGCAAGAAGACAAGGAAGATGAAGTATTCAAAGTATTTGTTCTCCAGATTTCACCCATCACTTGAGGACGAGTTTGTTTGAAGGGGAGGGGTTTGATGTAGAACAGAATATTCAAATTAATTTCTGTAATTTTTTATATTTGGTATTTTTATGTAATTTTCATTATTTTAGGTTTAGGGCATTTATTTATTGTTTTTTGGTGCTTTTAATGCTTTTCAGGCCAAGTTTGGTTTCTGTTATGGTTAGGTATTAATTGGGACTTATTTTTCAAATATATTCTCTTGTCTATCAAGTTTTACGGAGCCCTTAAATAGGCCTCTAAGTTTGTAAATTTTTTCAAAAATTATCATTAATAAAATTGCAGAGTTTTTCTAAAACTTTTCTCTAGTGGGTTTCAGTTTATCATCTTGTGGATTCAAGGAAACCCTCATGGATTCGAGGTTTACTACTTGAAACTAACAATTTAGTTTTTGTTCCTACAAGAGAGCATCGTGTGTGCTTTTTTCAGGTTTCTGCAACATCATTTGGGCTTTATTAACAACTACAAAAGGTCTCATTTATGACTAAACTAGTCCTTTAAGGGTGTAGAGAAAATGTGGTTAGCACTTTTCCTTTCATCAACAAATGATATCAGAGCCAACCCAACGTTGAGCAAGAAGTTTTTGCAACCATTGGAAGCTTTTGAGGAGGAATTGATTACTATGTTACTGGAATTAAGGAGAGCCCTTATTTTTTAGTACATGCTCTCTCAAATGATGTATTATCCAGATTAGAATAAAAAGCACGGGCTGTATCATAGGTAGACACCTAATTTCCTAACACATAACATTTAGTCAAGTACCTTCATCAATATTCTTGTGATAGTATTTTCTATACTAGTCTTAGTCCAGAGGTTTCATAGTTGCCATATTCTTGTATACTTTCAAGGCAGTAACTCAGCACTACAGATTTATGTGATGTGATCAGCATCTATTCACAATACCTCATAATTAAGATCTGCAGAGGTGATAAAACAAATAAAAGAGGGAAAAATAGACTCCAAAAGGAAGTAAAGAGGAGGCAAAAAAAGAGGAAGGTAGCTCACATTGTTCCAGCGATTCTAGTGCTAATGTGGGTGTTTTCTTCTTCGTCTAGCTTGGCCAAACCAAAGTCAGAGATCTTTGGGTTAAGGTCTCTGTCAAGCAGCACATTAGTGGGTTTGATATCTCTATGAACAATTTTCAGTGTTGATTCCTCATGCAAGAAAACTAGACCTCTTGCTATGCCAACACATATTTTTTGCCTTGTAGGCCAGTCCAATTTTAACTGGCCATCCGCGAAACCTAAAATTGATGTTCATAACCCAATCAATGAAATTCATCATTAGTTTTTGTCATCATTCTTATATTATTAATATAAATGCATGGTAAAGTATAAAATATTAGCTTACCATTACCAAACAAAGCATGTGCAAGGCTATTGTTTTCCATGTATTCATATACCAACAATAATTGTTTTCCTTCAATACAACATCCATACAATCTAACAAGATTTGGATGTTGTAAACCAGATATCATGCCTATTTCATTCACAAATTCACGGCTTCCTTGCTTTGATTTTGATGAAAGTTGCTTAACTGCAATTATAGTACCATCAGATAGTACGCCCTGCATCAAGAATATAAAATAATACATTTTAGGTATGTATTTCATCATGAATCTCTCCAAATGTCTACGAGGAGAAGAAAAAAAAAAAAGATGGGGGAAAAATCATTCTAGAATGGTGAAAAGTGTTGTCAGATACCTTGTAAACGGATCCAAAACCGCCTTCCCCAATCTTGTTTGCAACATTGAAGTTACTAGTGGCAGCTTTTATTTGTCTATATGTAAAAAACCCAGTTTGCAGATCTAATCCCTTTAACTCTATCAAAGGCATCAGGGTAAGATGTCAGATTGCATCTTAGAGTATAACAAGACCAATTTATAACAAAATATTTTCATGCCTCGTTGACCAATTAGATGACTCTTAAAGGAAAAGAAAATTAAATTCCTTTAGAAGGCACTAAATTGTAGTTGATCACATAGAAGCTATAAGAAATAAAAGAAAAATATATGAAAAAGTACTGAAAACCATTAGACTTTGTCTTTTGCTTCATTGTTACTTCTGCACAGCAATTACAAGAAGTTTATTGATTAAAAAAAGAAGAAGAACTAAATGAAAAGGTGAGATATTCCATTAGTTTAGAATAGAATGAGATGTGCCTAACGCTTGATACAAGATCATTTTTATAACAAAAATAAGAATATTAAACAGACAGACCAAATTTCATTCAACTTTGAGGACATCGAAAGTGAGTTTATTCAAAATTGAAAAGGGTAATTATAGGTTTACATTGTACTAGCAATATAAGATTTGCATTGTAGGCTAACCAAATGTATATAACATTGCACACATCTATTTAGTCTACAATGTAAACTAAGGATTTTGCAATTGATAATCTTTTCTCTCTAAGAAACTTGATCTATGCAAAGCTTTAGACATTTGCTCAACTACAGTGAGCGTTAGCCAATCATGCATTATTCATTTTAAAAATCACTTTATGCATAATTTTTTTAAAGAAATGATATTTAGCTTTTTCGTATGATTTCATGGGGTCATTTATCATCAAAATTGGAACTAAATAACTCCAATCATCATGCATCATCCAAAGATATGTTCATATGCTCCTCAGTCCTGCAATCAGGCAGTAGCTTTTCAAGGGTTACTTTGGAATGCTGATCATCCATGGAAAGGAAAAGAAAAATAAAATTTTTGTATACATTGTTCCAACTCTGCCATAGTTGGAGAAAATGATTACAGTCCTTTCTAATTTCCTCATCAAGATTTGCGCAGATTACCATTTTCCCTTGGTATCCTCCTTCCCAAGCAGCCTTTCCACCAAAGAATGCCCAAAATCATAAAAATGAGGAGTAGCACCAAAACTATAGCCCCGACCACAATGAATATCTTCATTGTGCCATCCTCATGGTCAGGGAGAACGAAATCTACAGAGAAAAGAAATTAGCTAAGAACAGTGATTATAAGATTGCATTCAGAAATATATTTAGCACCATACATAAAATCCAAAGCTAGATAGAAACAGATGGTGTAGAGACACAAATTCACTGGGCATGGCCATGAAATGAAGATAAAGATAATTATGGTGTTCTACTTTAACATGGTTTTGAGTCTTTCATTTTAAATGCAGATAAAGATAATTATGGTGTTCTACTTCCACTAATTTCTATGTTTCTATTTTTTATCAATCTAATCTGAGTATGGAAGAAGTTGGACAACAGGATTCTCAATCTCCAATACAGTTACCAGATTCCACAGAGATAGCTGATATGAGAGGACCAAATATTGCTCTCTTTGGGGTAAATGTCGTCCCTTTCCCAGCCCAGTAAAAGCGAATCATCAAATTTCTATTCGTAACATTTGCTTTATATTCCACCACAACTGCTTTATCAACCCCTCTTGCAGAAATTTCAATATCAAAATCTTTCCACACTAATTTTTCCTGCAGCAAATTAATTCAATCAACTCCTCTACTATAATATAAAGAAAATGTCATACTCAATTCACAAAGCTCCCAATTTTGCGAAGTCTAAAAGAGGTCATGGTAGACAGTCTTACCCCTAATTTATTGAAAATGTTGATTCCTAGAACTCCTCCAGTATTATATACAGAAAAAAATAAATTTGACAGAATACCTGGACATAAATATCAAATATCCGTCTTCCAAGACTGGAAACAGATCTATTGTCTCTGAATACTATTTCCGCAAAGTGAAGTTTCACTTTATAAGTTCCATTTGCTAAGCAGCGGGCATAATATGTGAATGAAAGAGGAGATTGGCGTGCATTTGTGTATAGTTCGGACTCGTTCATTGTGAGTATGGATACATTATTTGCTATGTGGCCAGTATTTTTTTCCAGAGAGTTTACGTCCCAAAAATGTCCAGTGCTACTGAATCCCCAATTCTCCCTTCCATGATCAAATTTCGCTGCACCAGCTGAGTCTTCATCCTCTTCATACTGAATGTTTCCAACAATGGTTGCTTTCCCTCCACAATTTATATGCAATGAATACCGATCTATATAGAAGCAGCATCCATATTATTGACAATCAAATACAAGTAGCTGTGATAGAACAACAATGAAATTTCCTTTGTACTCTTAATTACTTTTTGTTGTTATCTTCTGCAGGAAAAATATTTAATTTTTATTTGAATAGATATATAATTACCATTTGAACATGGAGTGTTCAGGCACTCATGAAGTATTCTTAATCAGTGAAGTAGATAAAGAGTGTCAGCTCTACAAAATAAACCTGAAAAAGGACTAAAAACAATATCATGGGGTCTTTAATAAGTTCACAAGTTTGAAGCTTACAAGTTGTCCCTTCCAGAAGAACTTTTGAACAAATTTCTGAAGCAAGGGAAGAAAACGTTAGTTTCACATAATTGGAGAAGAGAGCAAAGTGTATAAAGCTCCAACAGCGAGAGACGTACAGAGTTTCACGACAAGGTGGGGCTGAGCTCTCTGAAAAATTATTGTAAGAAAGATCTATTTGGCTGCACAAAAAGCATAATAATTATACTAAATAACTCACTATAACTCCGAACAAGAAGTTAAGGGAACTTTATAAGAGTATTTTGCTAAAACAGTTAATACTTTATACAATACAAGATGGAAAGAAAATTCATAAAAGAAATCATTTCAATAATTCAGGATCAGCATCACAGAAAATATGGACTTTTAAAGTTTGAAATAACTGTTAGTCAATACTATCATTCTCGGCCTTCTTTACCAAATTAGCCACAACATGAAAGATTTTGGCTAATGTTTACAGTCCCTAAAGTATAGTATGATCATTAATATGATGGACTGCATGTAACGTGTAGTGTAATATTCTTCCAAATTGCTCTATTCCGAAAACAATGCAACTGGTTTGTCAATGATAATCCAACATCAATTCGGGCTTATACCAACAACCTTATCCAGTTAGCTCAAACTTTAGTCATCAGTCCAATCTACCCAGATATTAGACAACCAACTTAACAATGGAAAGTATATTTGTTCATGAATTGCTTTTTTATAGAGCCACATGGAGCAAGATCCAAAACAAAGCTAGCATGTGATTGTTTGAGATCAGCTACTCATCTAGAGAGAGAGAAAAATCTGCAACTGATCTATAAAGAGGCCATAAGATGAAGCACTGTCCAAAGTGATGTATATAATATCTTGTTAATAACTTTAAAAGTATGCTTGTCCAGACTCACAAGTCCATGCAAAATTGAAGTAGAATTTAGGATGAAAACCCTTACTATTTATCATCTCTGTTCTTGATCCAGTCCGGAATGGCCCCAGTGAGCAAGTTGCTTGTCAGATACCTATTTAGTTAAGGAAAAAAAAAACACAATATCACCGGTTAAAGCACAATATCACCAGTAATGTTTCGATGGAAAACGTTGTGTAAAGATAATTTTCTGTTTTTTCTAGTGTTTGGTAGTATAAAAAAATAAGTCAAATGAAAACTGTCTTTGGTCAACTTAAAAAAATATGGCTTATTTTTAGAGATTTTTTTCCACTAAATTTTTTTGAAAAACAGCTTTATCTCATAGCAAGCTAAATAAGAAAAGTTGGGAAACTATTTTTCAACTCATTTGAGGTTGCTATCAAATATAGAAAAATGAGATAGTTTTATAGAAAATACTTTTTAAAAAATGATTCATTTTCTAAAAAATATTATTTCCAAAACAAACAGAGCGTTAATAATAAGACTATATTAGAGGTCCTAGTTTTTCTCAAAAAAAGAAAAAAAAAAAAATTAAAGGTCCTAGTTTATTTTCTATAGTAACGACCCAGTTATATAAGGTCCTTTTATGTTTATTCTAAAAGATAAAGCAGATGAAGAGGGTTCTGGTTTTAGGTGCATGCAGAGTGAAGTTCATTGCACATTCACCCATAGATGTTGGCCAAAAGCCAAACCTGGTTACATATCGTTGGTGCTTCAGCTGCCTAATTAATTGTTTGAATTTACTCTATAATTGAAGTATGTTAAAGGTTTGGTTATGAATATTACATGTATGTCAAGCTTTCTAGACCATCAAAATTTGGAACCGTTCCATCCAATTGGTTGAAGCTGAGATCTCTGCAAGAATATAACAATACAGATGTCATAATAACAAAAAAGAAGGTATATAACTGTACCGCCGAATATGAAAAAAACTTGTAAGCTAGACACAAAAATTCCAATACTAAAATGCATGTAAGTCAAAATAAAAACATAATAAGTTTGTAACGAACAACTAGAGAAACTCCAAAAATGTTTATGTAATCAGTGGTGATATTATGCTTTCTGTTAGGTTTTAAATATTTAGGATTAAATGTTTAGATTCTTAGTTTGTGTAAGTTGGCAAACTGAGAACAAAAACATGTCTAGATTAGGTGTTAGACATTTCTCAAGATTGTACAAATCACGATTCAAGAACATTCAAGTTGTAGAGAAGAGAGTTTAAGTTCTGTGAAGCTTGACCGATCGAAAATCGCTAAAAAGTTAATTTTGCAGATTTTAAATCAGGCCCAAGCCTGCAAAAATGTTTAGGGTTTGAGTGAAACACTTCTATGTATAAAAGGAAAACCCTAACTACATTTTACAAGCTCTTGGAAAACTTGTGAGTTACTCTTGTGAGATCTATGAGGTTTTTGTAATTTTCTAATTCTACAAGTGTCTACCAGAACGAGGTCTACAATTAAGAACTGGTGGAATCAAGTTGTTGCTACAAGATCAACAACTGCTAATGATCTAAAACCTTTGAGGGGGATCTCAAAGTCATAAGTATGGGAGCTTGTGTTTTGCAAATCCAAGATAGAAGAGTCAGTAGAATCGGAGCTACACGTGGTCATGTTAGTAAGTTCTACTAGAGGTAGCAATAGATTTAAGTGGTAAATCTTTTGTAAACTTCCATTTTATTCTAGTGGATTTGTTTACCTTAAGGATAGCTAGGTTAAATCTTCCTAGTTTTTTTATTTGAAACGGTTAGTTTCATTGGTTTTCTTGGGTAATCATATCATTGTGCCTTTTATTTTTTGTTGTGCATGAAATGATTTACTACTGTTTAACCTTGATCTCGTAATTAACCTAAGTTACTACTTAACTAATTCATTAGGTTTAAACAATCTGTTTTAAGGGGGTCTAACAAACAAACAAGTGGTATCAGAGTGGGTTATTTCTTGTTTAGGTAGCTTTATCTTGAGTTGATCCTTGACCCCTGTGGTCATAAAACATGGTCACTCTCTTGTGATCCCTCTCCACTTTGATTGGAATAATTATGCCTACTAGAAAGTGAGGATGAAAACTTTTTTGAAATCTCTTGGTGAGAGGGTTTGGTTGTTTGTGAAAAATGGTTGGAAAAGACCTACCACCCTTGTAGATCAATGGTCTACTGCTTAAAAAGAAGCAGTAAGCTTTAATGGAAAAAAATTCAAGAGGATCTCTAATGTAGAGGTTGCTCACATTGCCTGGAATATTCTGTAAATTGTGCGTGAAGGCACTAAGGTTGTGGAAATAAATAAACTGCAATAGTTAACCTCTAGGTTTAAGAACATTAGAATGGCAAATGATGAAACTTTTGATGAGTTTTATGCAAAACTAAATGACATAGTTAACTTAACTTTTAATTTGGGTAAAGTATATGATCAACCTAAGACCGTTAAGAAGATTCTTATATCTTTAACTGAAGATTTTAGACCCAAAGTCACTGCCATAACTGAAAGCAAGGATGTTGACACCATTCATGTTGATGAACTTGTAGGATCTCTTCAATCCTTCGAGTTTGACTTACCCAAGACTTGCAAATCCAAATCTATGGCTTTCAAATTTGTAGATGATGTAGATGACTGTGGATTTGATGATGAGATCTCTTCTACAGAGATTTCTTATCTTGCCAAGAACTTTAGAAACTTTCTAAGAAACAATAATAGATGGGCAAGAAATCGACGAAACAATGCTAACTCTAAGAATGTGAAGAAGAATGAAACAGCCAAGAATAATACTTTTGAAAAATCAAAAGATAAAGTTGTTCAATCTTCTAACAATTCTTTAGGCTAACAGTGTTTTGGTTGTTAGGGGTATAGTCATCTTAGGTCAGAATATCCCACATATTTGAGATCAAAGGGAAAAGTTATGGCTATTATCCATAGTGATGATGAAGTTTCTGATCACGAGTTTGGAAGTAATCAAGAAGGAAACTACATGGCTTTCACTGCTACTGCTGAAGTAAGTGAAACTGAAATTGTTGATGAGAACCCTTTTGATGGGGAACTCTCTAAGAATGCTGACTTGCAAGAGGCTTATAACAAGCTTTGCAAGATTGCAACAAATGATGCCATGAATGTTGAGTTAGGTTTGAAAAAGATAGACACTCTTGAGCAAGAAAAGAAAAGTTTGTTGGTAAAATTGTTTGAAGCTAATGAACTCATAACTACTATTAAGATTGAGAACATGTCTTTGGTTGAAAAAGTTAAAAGTTTAGAATTTGAATTATTTGTTACTAAAGAAAAACTTGATAGGACTTCTACTTCTAAACTTGATAACATGCTAAATGTTCCAAAATTTACTTTTGATAAGATAGGGTTAGGGTTTGTTGAGAGTGGCTTTGCATCTGTTGTTACTCCCACTAAGTTTGTTCTTGGTGTATCTATCCCTAAACCAAAAATTAGGGTTCCTAAAGAAGTGGTTCTAACTACTAGGAAGATTAGGATAGATCCTAGTGAGACAAAACCCAAGAAACCTACTTATCCTAGAGGTAAGAAACAACACAAACCTTAGTGGTTTTGTCACTTTTGTGGTGGAGCTGGGCATACTTGCCCAAATTGTTTCAAGTCGCACGCTACAAAGCAAGCAACTAAACAAAAAGTGTCTATGACAAAAGCACAAGATCCCATGACACTTATTCATGAATTGGTAAAGGCTTTTAGCCTCTATGCCAATGCTGGAGTTGATCAACAATCTCATATGTCTAGAAACTCCAACACTAGGTTTGCATCTAAAAAAGTGTGGATGCAAAAGACTCAACCTTAGTGAGTCTCTCTGACATGGTCCATATGCTTTATCTCTCTATCCGTTTGACCAAAATGTTTTTGTTCAGGATTTTATTTTTGCATTACATTCATGCATTTCATTCTAGGTTGTTTAGGATTTTATTTATTTATTTTTAAATTAAAAAAATATTTGTATTACACATCACTTAATGTGTATTTGAGGTTGACCAATGAAATTTGCATTTCATGATCGTGTACCTTGTTTAGCTTTGATGAGCTATTTTTTTGCACTTTGCTAGTTTGTGATATTTAGTGCTTAATTGTGTGAGTTGTTTGTAGTCTTTAAACAAACGATCTTGATTTTGATGTCACATTCTTTTGATTGTAAGGACTTAAAAAATCCTAGGAGAAATTCATAAATAACCATTTTACCACTGTTACTTGCCAATCATGACACCTGTGTGCAATTTATAAAAGCCATGCTCAGTAAGGTGTAGCACTTGTACAGCAAGATTAAATGAGCTTTTGATTTCAAAAGAATAAGAAACAAAAGAAAAAGAAAAGCAAAAAGAATGCAAAATGCTTTTACATGATTGCAAGCATGTTTTCTAAGAGATGTGAGACCTATATGATGTAACTCTTTAAGTGATAGTCACTTTCAAACCAATGTAATTGATAATCTAGAAAATTTGTTAAGCATATAGTACATAAAAGTAGAAAGGAGAGTTCAAGTTATATGAAACTTGATTGATCGAAAATTAGACTCGACTAATCGAAATCGCAGAAAAGTTAATTCTGCAGATTTTAAATCAGGCCCAAGCTCGCAAAAAGGTTAAAGTTTGAGTGAAACACTTCTATGTATAAAAGGAAAACCCTAACTACATTTTACAAGCTCTTGGAAGACTTGTGAGTTACTCATGCGAGATCTGTGAGGTTTATGTAACCTTCTAACTCTACAAGTGTTTTCCGGAACGAGATCTACAATCAAGAACTAGTGGAATCAAGTTGCTACTACAAGATCAACATATGCTGATGATTTAAAACTTTTGAGGGGGATCTCAAAGTCATTAGTGTGGGAGCTTGTGTTTTGTAAATCCAAGATAGAAGAGTTCGTGGAATCAGAGCTACACGTGGTCGAGTTAGTAAGTTCTATAAAGTTGTAATTTACAACTATGTGTTTTGTTGGCTTTAATTTTGTGCCAAATTTGATTATAATTATGTTCAATCTTTTGTACCCTGTATTTAATGTGGGATTTAATTGTAAAGGTTGTGTGTGAGAGAGAGAGTGTGAAGACTCAAGGTAAATTGAAGACTGAAGTGTTTTTGCGGGTATCTCACGACTAAGCATCCCACGAAATGATGCTACATCTTACACATGACTGGAATGCAAAGAGTCAGGACAGGATGGAGACAGCTATGTTTCGCAAGTAGCTCGTGGGTAAGGCCTTCTCGCGAGACACTTGAGAAACATTCTGTTTTGCTAGATTGTCCTATCTGATACATACTTTCTGTACCCACACTATATATACCTACATTACCCGCATATGTTGAGGAGTACTTTAGAGAGAAAACCCTAATAACAAACCTTGTGAGTTAGAGTTTGGTATACTTACAATTCTTTACACAATTGCTTGTGGATTTTCCTTAACTCCTACCTCTCAATTTTCATACACTTGAGAGGTTGATAGCCCAAACACTTACCACGCCCTTTCAGAGTGTCAAGTGAGGTTTTGGTGCTGCTGGGAAGCATTGGAAGAAGCCAGGCTTTGGCGGATGCAATCGGGCGTATTGCGGGATCCGAAGAGCTAAACAAGACACGGTTCCGAAAAGCCTTGTTGGAGTAGGAGCTTGGAGGGTTTAGGTGCATCAGGTAGATTAGGCTTGGAGTGTCTCTTGCTAACCCATGTATCCCAACTGATTGTCTAGTGGATCGATTACCACTTGGAGGGCGGCGAAGAGGTTTTTTACCGAGTTCTTCGGTTTCCTCTTCGATAAGACATCAGCGTGTTATCTTGTGTTTGCATTCTTCTTCCCTACTTTTTTACCTTTCATTTTACTGTTGTATTATAATGATTATGGGTTATAGTAGCTTGTTTGTTTATCCGCTCGCATTTACTCTATTCCGCACTTAGTATTAAGTTAGAGTAAAATCAATCGAGCCGTAACTTTAATTTGGGGGGTCTAAATAACTCTTGTGTTTTCACACATTTTCGAGCTTTCAAGTTCTACTAGAGGTAGCAATAGATTTAGGTGGTAAATATTATGTAAACTTCCATTCTATTCTAGTGGATTTGTTTACCTTGAGGATAATTAGGTCAAATTCTCCCTAATTAATCTAAGTAACTACTTGGCTAATTTATTAGGTTTAAACAATCTGTTTTAAGGGGGTCTAAACAACAAACACTTTTCAATACCACATCTCTGTCAAATAGTACCCATTTTAGCTTAAGTTTCTATTCTAAATTAAAAAAGAAAAATTGGTTAGTTAGGAGGCAAAGATTAATGGATCATTATTGGTCTTCTTAAGTCTTTTGAGGGGACTTTTGGTTCTTTGTCGATTGTCCTCCAAGCAGTCTTAGGACATAATCTACTACAACATATATTTTTTCATAAAAAATATTATTGGAGTGATTATGGGCTCAAGTTCTAGAAAATAAAGTATTAAACTTCTACATATTAATTGACAACTAGTTATATTAAAAAAAAAAAGGTTTGAATTTTCAAATTTTTTTTTGATAAATCAAAAGATTTGAACTGTTATATCACATATGCATGTATCTAAAATAATTAATGGGGATAATTGACCATGTTCTCTCCAATTATATGGGGACTGCAGTTCAATCCTTTTCCAATAAAAAAGAGGCAAAAAATATTAGGAAAAAAAAAAAAAAAAAAGATAGGAGAACTACAAGATTTGAAGTTGTGTCATGTTTGATATATATGGTGGAATTGGTCCAGAGATATTACAGCTCCTCAGCATCCTGAAATGTAAATAAAGCTCAGATAAGAAAAACTGCTATAAATTTGGTTAGCATTTCAATTCATAGCATTTTACAACAAAAGAATTACTTACAATCTAATCATCCCTGTCATGCTACTTAAGTTTGGAAATTTCGAACCCTCTCCTACTAAGTCACTGATCCTTCTACATAGAGTTGCACCATCAATAACTGTTAGTTCTTCAGCATTAAATTTCTTAAATTTAAAAAACTCACAATTGTATCTTTGAGATTATGTAACTCAAGAACCGCTAAATAACTTAGAAGGTAGTACTCACAGCTCAGTTAAATTGCTCAAGATAGAAATGCTAGAAGGAATGGGCCCCTCAAAACCACTAGCTTCGATCTCTCTGTTAGCAACACAATTCAAATGGATCTTTAGCACACCTGAAACTATTACTTAAGAGAGATTTATATTGAATATAAGAAAATGTAGGAAAAAGACACATACAATTGCTTAAGCTGTTTCCAACTTTGAAAAAAGCTAGGCATTCTTCCAGTGAAGTTGTTACTGCTAAATCTACTGATATGTTCCAAAATAGAAACATTATTGAACAAAATACAAACCTGAAAGCTTATTTTTCAAGGAAAAATCTAAAAATACTATCAGCTATATAGAAAGGATTATAACAGTAACCACTTACAGTTCTGTTAATTTGATCAGATTAGTGAGATTAATTGGCAACTCCCCTGTTAGATAGTTAGCACTAAGGACGCTGCAGTCACCAAAAGGAAAGTTCAGACCATTTCATGTGTTAAGGGATGAAGCAAATCAAGGAGAATTTAGAAATGACTTATCAAATGTGATTAAAAAATTAAAATAAAATAAAACAAAGAAACACTCACAGATTCTCTAAGTTAACCAATTTTCCAAGCTCATGGGGAACAGTTCCAGAAAGAAGATTGTTGGACATGAACCTGAATATAAAATTTCCTTAAATATTTAGAGCTCGCTAGACCAGAAGAAAGAATGTTATAGTTTTACTAACTATATGATAGGTGAGAAAGAATGATACAAAAAGAGCATACAGATTTTTAAGTGTGGTGATGTTTCCCAAGAAGCTTGGGATCGCTCCTGATATGTTGTTCATACTGATGTCTCTACAGCAAATACACCTGATCAAATAAGAATGAGCATTTATTGGCTAAACTTGGATATGAACTGAAGGAGTCACTTACAAACGTTCCAACGTTGTAGAAGAAGCCCATTCGTGGGGTATAGTACCACTGAGACAGTTACGAATGAATTCACTACAATGAAGAGCAAATAGCGTAATTAGATGCTCAAATCAATTTTCAAGTCCAAAGTAGTAAAACAAAGAGTGGTTACGCCTCTTACACCGTCTTCAGGTAGGGTAGCTTCACCAGAGCGGGTGGAAGAACACCGGTAAGATCCTGTCCTTTAAGAAATCTGTGTGACAACGTCAATGATATTCTTCTTATTATTATTATTTACCTGTTGCAACTGAATTTTTCAAACCAAGTCTATAGTACACACAAGTCATCTCCACATATATGTGTTTGTATGACTTTAGAAATTAAACAATAAAAATGACACAACTCACTATGGTCATGTAGAATACATGTAGTGCTTATTATGGGCATGTAGAATACGAGTGCTATGTACTATTCTTATATACTTGATATATTTGCCTATTAGCCCACAAGTGTGTGTCTATATATATATACACACACATTTAAAAGCTGGAGTGTAACATTAATTGTTGCTACGCTTTAGTTGATCCACATCAGCATCTACATTATTATCTTTTTTTTTTTCCCAATATTTCTATAACCATTTTTATCATTTACTCATTTTTTTTTTTTTTTTATATTTACAATTTCTCTAACATTTCTCCTTCCCTTACCTTTTTATCTCTCCACTACTCTCTACTTTAATATCACTCTTCATCTTCTCTTATTTTGTCTCTTTTTATTCACACTCTTTTACTATAATTTTGATATTCTCTCTTCCATTCTTTACATAGTTTCCCCTCACAAAAAAAAAAAAAAATAAAAAAATTAGTAATAAAAAAAATAAGAAAAATAATGATTCTGTGGTCAATGATGTGGTGATGAGGTGGCGCAATAGGAGTTTTGCAACCATTAATGCTACACTTTTATATATATAGACTAGTCATAGACTTACACAATGCATGGAAATAGAAAATTATTTTGTAGTTATGGTATAATATAAGTGGAAAATAATTTATTCTCCCAAAAAATCAAACTATTTCTAAATTATATTTCATTTATCTATCTCAAAAAATATATCATCATTTTATTATTTGGATTTGTTAGATTGATATTATTCATTTTTTAGGAGGTCCATTTTTTTTATATTATGTTATAGCGCGTTATATTTTCCTTTGTTTTCTATACAAATAAATTTTTTAAGTTTGAATTATATTATTCAAAATTTTCATTCTCTTAAAAAAGATTATCATGATAATCAAAACTTATCATAAAAGTACGCTTGATATTAATCAAATAGTTGATAGCCACATTCAAATACATAGCTATGGTTGTATTATGGTATAAATTCAAATTCCCATTTCCAAAATAACTAAGTATTATGACAAACAAAAATCAAATAAAAGTTATAAGAGGGAGAGAGAAGACTTGTAATGAATAACTCAAAAAACACACCACCAGATCGTATTAGCCCAAAATAATGTTATAAAAAATACAGTAATTTATCAACCTAAAGTAGAGTTACAAGAAAGAATAAATAATGGAAGATAGAGTCATTACTCAAACACCAAATTATCCAAGCTATGCTATAAAATAGAATAACATTATATTCTTATACACTATTTTTAATTATATGCAACAGGAATACATTTAAAAATCAAAGAAAGAAAAACAAAATATTAACTTAAAACACAAAACCAAATTATATCAACATAAAGTAGAGATCTAAAGAATACATAAATTCATCAAACTAAAGTAGAGATACAAAAAATTGGAAAACCACAAAAAAACATGAGAGAGAGAGAGAGAGAGAGAGAGAGAGAGAGCATAACCAATTATAGTAATAGGATGAAAATAAGAATAGTTAAAATAAAAGAAAAATGAAGGGATATATTAAAAAAAAAAATTGAAGGTTGAGAGTAGTGGAGAGATAAAAAGTTAAAAGAAAGAGGGAAATGTTGGAGAAAGTGTAACAATAAGGTACAAAATTAATAAGAAGATGAAAGAGTAACAAATAAGAGAGAAATAATTGGAAATAAGTGGATAATATGGCTATTGATGTGGCTCAACAAGAACATAGTAATAATAAATGTTACGCTTCAATTTTTATACATACTAGTTTGTAACCCCATGCATATGCATAGATACACTTAAATATATATAATAAGATGCATAATATAATTCATATATATATATATATAATATTTAAATACTATTGATTGTCATTTTTATATTTTGTTAACTCTTTAAAAAATTTGTAGGGATATTATTAGGTATAAAATGTAAATTGTCCATTTTTTTTTATTATTGTGAAGCACCTTTTTTTTTTTTTTTTTTTTTTTTTTTTTTGACGATTCATTTATTCTAGACTATTTGGTTTTTGTACTTAATAACTTACTTGGATGAATATTATGATGTGGTCCCACATTTGATTCTAAAATTAAGAAATAAAACTCTTTAAGAATAAATAATTTAGGACACATGGCGTAAAATTGGAACTCTAATTTGGAATTTTAATTTGAATTTCTCTTAGCTTTACCTATTATTATATATAGAGGCTAGTGACTAACTTGTGCAATGCATGGGATTGTTTTAGATAAAATGTTAACATATTCAAGTTTAAAAATTTCTCTAATTTCAACTATTGGAAGCTAAATCATCTCCAATATAAATTGAAAAATGTAGTTTGAACATTTCTTGTGATGAAACAGTCAAAATTTTACACACAGTATAATTAAAAATGAGATACATACAAATATTGTGAACTATTTTATAATAATCATAATGTGCTCATACATTTGGTTTGATAAGTATTACTAAAGAATCAACAAATGAAATAAATATAAAATTGCATTTACATCTTAATATTAATAAATTTACAATTAAAGATATTAAGATCTAGTTAAACTCGAATCGCGGCAAAATCCACCACAAACTTTGTAATTCGACTAATTAGCACCTCTTGATGTTTTCAATGGAGACATTCAGGATTCAAATTCGCTAATCCCTAACTATCAAATTTAAGCTGCATTAAAAAAATAAAATAAAAAATCTATTCCCATTAAAATATTATATTAAAATAAATCCTATGATATATTTGGCTATGTAAACAAATAGAAAAGACAGAAAAAAATAAATAATTAGAGAAAATGAATGTCACAAATTGAGAGCTAAGGGAGAGAAAGTATGACAAACCTATTAATGTGATCTCTTGACAAAGGGAAGAATCTGGATCTCCTTTAAAATTAATAAATCAAAACGATTGTTATTATACTAAAAAATNGATGTTAGAGCAAATGGCTAACTACTTGAATGAGGACAATCTCATCAATGCACAGCAATACATTTAAAAAAAAAAAAAAATCACCTAACCATTATTATTGATCACAAATCTAAGCCTAGAAGGAGAATAGCATCAAATGTGTCCACACAAAAGCGAGTATACACACAAAACAAACTCAATCTATCCAAGTTATATATAAAATACCAATACTAACTTTACTAAGGCAAAAAATGGTACTATCTTTTGTCATATTTATATACAACGTTTTTCGAGGGCAGAAACCATAATAAGTAAATAAAAACCAACAATAATAAAGGCAATGGCATAAACCATAACATTTTGGCTTTAGCAGCTCCATCAATTTGATACAATCCCTACACCAGATCCAACAACCCATTCCACCAAATCATATACCACCGACAATTTCGTCGCCCCCAAATTCTCAAATTCTGAGGAAAAATAAAATTGCATTTGATGAAGCAAAATCATAAACAATCAAATGCATATTATATAAAAACAATCAAATGAAAATAAGGTTCTCAAAGAAAACTCTAAATTTTGTATTACCTTTCTCAACACTACCCATTGCAAATGACAAAAGCCTCTTTCTACACTTGCTCCTCTTGACCTCACTCTATGATCTAAAAATAGTTGGTCCAATAATAGAGAAATAGAGAGAAAATCAAAATTTGCGATCAAAGATTGAAATATGGCTCAATAACTTGAATCGAAAGACTAAAACAAAACATGGTGCTATAGATGATAGAAGATTAAATTAAAGCATAGTTAACAATTGTTGGTAAATTAATGTTTTAGTAGGATTATTTTTTTAAATAATCTATTAGAGTAAATTAACAATTAAAGAGAACCAAAAAAAAAAAAGTGACAACTTCAAATACAAAATTAAATTGCATCAACCAAAAGTCGAGTTCAAAGAATACAAAAAATATCAACCCAAAGCAAAGATGCAAAATATATATATATATATATATCAACCAAAAAATTGAGAGAGAGAGAGAGAGAGAGAGAGAAATAACATCTTTTTTTTTTTTTTCTTTTTTCTTTTTCAAATATATATATATATAGATTAATTTTATTTATTTTTTTATTTTTTTATATATAGTTACAACCTAAAACATCTGCTTCTAATGATTGTATTCTTTGTTACCAGACCAAGACACCAATCGATTTTTGGTGTAGGCAGATATTGAACCCTAGATCTCTTATTTATCTTGGACGGTTTTAACATTACATTTAAGTTTGCCTTTACATATTCATCTACTTTTATTTAGATGTTTATAACTAAGGTCTGTTTGGATACCGCTTATTACTGAAAGCTAAAAATTGAAAACACTGTAGCGAAATAATTTTTAAATGTGTGAATAGTTCTGTGAGACCCAATTTTAAAGTTAGATTTGTTGTAATTCGTACTTGTGGGTCCCGTAAACAGTGCACGAGAACCACAGAAAAACGCCAAACGCAGAGAGAGAAATAATTTCAATGCAATCCAAACTCAACCTAAATAATGAAATTAATGAAGAATCAAAAACCAAAAAAAATGTCTATACATATCTATACTATATATAATAATGGAAGTTTTGTAATAAATTTTACAAAACTCTTTTTGCACCACATCTTTAGCATCCTTCCTTATTTTTGTTTTTTGTAATTTTTACTTTGTTAAACTTTCATCTTCTTTAGCTATTGTCTTTTTAGTTCAATCTTCCGTCACCTTCAATCAATTTCTTTTAAAAATTTTCATTTGATTCCCTTTATAGATTTAATTTAATTTTTTTTTTCCTTTCTATCTTCTTAAATTTTACAGTTTCATTTTGTTCAACCTTTCATCTACTTCCACACTTCCTCTTCCGTCTAAATTTTCATATAAATTTCTTCGAACTTTATTTCCACCTCTCTTTCATATTCCTTCTAAGTTGTCCACTACAAAAAAGGTCAATACTCTCTCTTTCTCCAATTTTGTTTCTCATTTTGGTGGATTTTTTTTATATTGTTTCCACCATTTATTTTTTTCCTTTAATGGTTCATTTTGGTAAATTTATATCAACTTTTATGGATATTTAAGTATTTTGGTATTCCAATTCCCAATCACAAGTTCTTTTTCTTTATCTCATTGGTTTGATTTTATTTGGGTTAATAATTAGTTGCAAGTTAGAATTTGATTTTTTATAGTGATCAATTTAGATGTTAAACTATGAGACTTTACTAAGTTTTGTTTATTTTTTAATCCTTTTGGGTGGACAAAGTATTTTTAATAGTTGTATTAGAAGTACAGAACAATGCCACTTATTCAAACAAAAACAAAGGTTAGTCAAACAAAAATAATTGGACGTGTAGCATATTTTAGCTTTTGCGATTGTATTTTCATTATTATTATTATTTAATAACAATTCATATAGAAACTTGATTATAAGATTTTCCCAATAATTGTTTATTTGATAATTTTTTTTGGTGGACGAAATTGCAATTTTTGCAAAGAAAATAACCTTAATAAATTATCAACAACAATTTGTTTTCCTAATTGGTCCAATTAGTCATTGTTAAGTTTTATTAAAGTTTTAGTTATGTTTTCGGTGTTTTGAATTATAGTGTAGAAAAAGAATATTTTTGCTAACTTTCCTTTTAATTCTTGAGAGGAATTATATTGCAAAAATAAAATTAATGGGACCAACCTAAAAAAAAATATCATGCATAGCGCACACGCCCACAGCTAGTTTTGAATAATAGAGGAAGTTTTCAATAAATTGTTTCCATTCTTCTACTATTTTAAAATAATTGATATGCAACAGATTAATTTTTCTTTAATGTTTGATTTTATTTCAAAAATAATTTTTGTTTGAGCCATATTATAAGTAGGAGGTGGAGCTATTTTTCTTTTCAAGGGATTATATATATACTAGACTTATCACGCGCACTTTACACGTGCAATAATACTCTTATTTATTTATTTATTTTTTTGGTTTAGTGTTATAATGTTTAAAAGAGATATATAAATAACCATTATTTTTTCTCAAAAAAAAAAAAATTGTTCATATATTTTTTTTATGAAAGAGGTAAAGTAATGTGGAATAATGTTTAAAAGTAAGATGGAGATAGTGTCCTAAGTTTTAAGCTAAATGGAGAAAATAAAGGAAAAAAACTAAAATTTAAGAATAGTAAATTACTTTTTTAACCAGTTTATGTTTGCAATTTAAAATTATTTAACTAAAAGATTGGGGTATTTTAGAGAGTTTATAGATTTGTGTAAGGGTATTTTAGTACCCAAAATGTTGAAACTCAAATAGGGAACCCTATTGTTAATTTATATATATATATATATATATTATGGGGAGTGGAAGAGTCCCCATCCAGGCCTTAAGCCCAATAATGGACTAGGCCACGGGAGCGAACTAGGCCTAGCTTGTATACTTGAAGGAACTCCAAGAGGGCAATGGGCTGTGAGGGAAAGGAAGCTAAACCATCCCACATACGTAGAAAGGGAAAGCAACACAGGAAAATGGTTCTCACGGAAAAGGTAAGAAACTAGCCTTACTTGAAGCAAGATGCACGGATGATCCATGTGTAGTTTCCAGAAGATGCCAAGGACCACGGGAAACTTCTAGAACACGTAAGAAGATTGAAGATTCTTACCTCCGCATTAATGAAGGGGTTCTTACCTAACCCCTGCTGCATTAAATGCATATGAGACAGCCTAAACAGTACAGACATCCCCAAGAGTCAAAGTTCAAGGATAAGGGAAAGGAAGGAACTGATAAAGTAAAGAAAAATATCCTTGAGAGTTTGGTTGGCAATAGGACAGCTGTAGAGATAAGGACAAGGGATAGACCTATAAAGAAGGGAGGAAAAACAAAAAGAATGGGACTTCTTCAAATAAAAAGAGAGAGAAGGTTGATAAATCTAAGAGGGAGAAAAAGAGAATGTTGAGTACCACGGGAACAATAGAGTTTCTAGATGATGCAACTGAATGCAAAAGTTTTTCACAAGCATATTGTGAATTGGAGACATATGCCTTAGTTCATCTTTCTCTTGAAGAAGTTGTTGTGTTTTGTACACCTTAGGGTTTTGTGACCAAGCAACTTCATGATCTTCATCGTGTGATGAACAAAAGAACTTTGCAGCCAACATCCTTCTCAAGTTGGTGATCAAGTCGCGTACTGGGAGCCGTGTATTGAAAGGAGAGATTGTCACTATAGAACAAGTCCAATTGGGTATTGGGATAAGGGTTCAACTGTAGGTTGGTATAAGGTACTGAGATTCCTTTACTTGTAATCGCTTGTTTTGATAATAGTGGATTCTCGAGAGTGGTGACCTTAAAATCATTCGGTAGAGTTTTTGCCTTGTAGGTTTTCTCCATTCGTAAACAAATCACTGTGTCAATTTATTTTTCCGCTGCATACTTTAGATAATAGGTGATTTGTTTGTACTACCATGTGCTTTGCAAGTTAATTTGATTAATTAATAAAATTGGCTAATTAATTAATTAATTTATCACAAAGGGTCAATACATTCTTAGCCTATCAAGTGGTATCAGAGCAGGCACACTTTGATTAGGTTTTATCTTTGTTGTGTGATCTATTGACCCCTGTTGTCATGGCTGCAACCGGCTTGAAGAGATCTTTGTTTTCAAATACATCTTATTTTTCTAATCTCTACTTGTTTGAGTGTATTAGAAAAGTTATTTAAATTCTATTATGATGACTATTGGAAAAGATCTCAGCTTGACAAAGAAGAAATTAGACTATCTCAGAATGAAAATGTGCAAAGGAGTTCGTCTAAGAAGAGTGAAAGTTAAAGGTTTAGCTTATAAAAGGCAGATGAGAGAAAACACCATTCCCATTGATCTGTCATCTAAGCACGAAGTGTGCTTCATGATGAAGTTCGCGTTTAAGGTTATGGACATGTGTATGTGGTACCTTGAGATCAGTTGCTCAAGACACATGACTGGAGATCGATCTCTCTTCAAAGTTTTCGAGTCTAAGAAAGGTGGTAATGTCACTTTTGGTGTGGGAACAAGTCACAGATTAAAGGAAAGGGAATCATATCTCTACCTGGACTGTCAGACATTGCAAATGTTCTATATGTAAAAGGTCTGAGAGTGAACCTGTTGAGCATAAGTCAGATATGTGATCAAGATTTCATGGCAATATTCTTTAAAGGAAAATGCCTTGTCATAGATAAGTTTGGAAAGAAGCTCATAAGTGGTGTTTGCATTCTAGACAACTGTTATGGCTTAGTTCCTGATGTTGATATTGTGTGCAATAGCATTCATTTACCAAATGAAGATCTATAACACCAAAGGATTGGACATGCTAGTTACAAACATCTTTCAACTGTATCTAAGCATGAGTCAGTTTTGGGGATACCAAAGCTAAGTAGAGTGAGCAATGTGGTATGTGGACCATGTCAGCTTGGGAAACAAACAAAAGCTAAACATCCAGACACTCAAACATCTGCTACATCCAGAATTTTGAAGCTACTACATTTGGATCTTATGGGTCCAACTAGAACCGAGTCTCTTGGTGGAAAGAGATACATCATGGCTATGGTAGACGACTTCACTAAGTACACTTAGGTCATTCTCCTACGATCCAAGTCTAATGCTCTTGAGCATATTGAAGTTTTGTGCACAAGACTGCAAAATTAAAAGAGCCTGAAGATTGATCGAATTCAAAGTGATCATGGTAAAGAATTCGAGAACTCATATATGGAGTCCTTTTGTACAAGATCAGGTATATCTTAAGAATTCTCTGCTCCTATTACTCATCGGCAGAATGGTGTAGTAGAAAGGAAGAATAGGGTTATTCAAGATATGGCTAGAGCCATGTTGCACAACAAGGATGTGGCTAGAAACTTATGGGGAGAAGCCGTCAACATTGCTTGTCATACGGTTAATAGGGTGTATTTTAGACTTGGTACCAAGAAGACTCCATATGAGTTATAGAAGGGAAGGAAGCCAAATGTTAAGTATTTCAGAATCTTTGGAAGTACTTGTTTCATTATTAAGGATAGAGAGAATGTGAGAAAATTTGATTCCCAAAGTGATGAAGAAATATTTCTGGGATACTCCTCTACAAGAAAGGCTTATCGGGTATACAACAAGAGAACCATGAAGGTAATGGAAACAACAAATGTTGTTATTGATTAATCTTTAGATTCTGGTTTTGAGAAATTTAGTAAGGAAATCCCCAAAGAGATTCTTTCTCCTAAGCCTAGGGAAGTTTAAGAAATTGTTGAACAAGAGCCCACATCTCCTAGTACTCCAAATACTCCAAGTGTTATAGAAGATTCAGCAGACTTATCTACTTCACTTGATTCTGAAACCCATGAAGAGAAAGGACCTTCTTCCAGGATCAAATTGAATCATCTTCCTGAAGTTATTGTGGGAAAGATGAATGAACTTACACTAAGGAAGCATACAATTGATAAATGTGTTGCTAACTTTGTGTCTTATTCTTGTTACTTGTCATAGGTTGAACCCATTAAAGTTAAGGAAGCTCTTCATGATGAAAGCTGGGTTGAAGCTATGCACGATGAACTACTTCAGTTTCAAAGGAATGATGTCTGGACTTTGGTACCTAGACTGGAGGGTGAGCACATCATTAGCACAAAGTGGATATTCTACAATAAAACTGATAAGGAGGGTAATGTGATCTGCAACAAGGCTCATCTTGTAGCTCAAGGATACTCACAAATGGAAGGAGTAGACTATGATGAGACATTTGCTCCGGTATCCCGTATGGAGTCCATCAGAATTCTCCTAGCCCTGGCATGTCACTTGAGGTTCAAGTTTTATCAAATGGATGTGAAGACTACATTCTTGAATGGGCTGCTTAAAGAAGATGTCTATGTGGCTCAACCAAAAGGATTCATTGATCCACACATTTTAGATCATGTGTTGTACCTCAAGAAGACACTTTATTGGTTAAAGCAAGCTCCTAGAGCTTGGTATGATCGGCTCACACAATACTTTGTGTCACATGGGTTCACCAGAGGAAAAGTAGATCAAACTCTCTTCATAAAGAGGGAAGACGGTGAGTTGATAGTTGCTCAAGTCTATGTTGATGATATCATTTTTAGGTCAACTAAGGATGAACTTGCTCATAGCTTCTCAAAACTCATACAGGCCGAGTTCGAGATGAGCTTGATTGGAGAGCTAACTCACTTCATTGGATTACAGATTCATCAACAAGATTCAAGTATATTTCTATCTCAATCTAAATATGCTAAAAATATTGTGAAGAAGTTTGGTTTGGAATCTGTTAGTTCTGTTAGAACTCTTATGAGCCCAAATGTTAAACTCACTGTTGACTTGTTAGGTAAAAGTGTAGACTCATCTCTTTATAGAAGCATGATAGGTAATCTTCTTTACCTTACTGCCAGTAGACCTAACATTAGTTACAGTATGGGAGTGTGTGCTAGATATCAAGGTAATCCCAAAGAGTCTCATATGATTGCTTTGAAAAGAATCATAAAGTATGTCAAAGCCACTGTCAACTTTGGTGTGTGGTACAGCAAGGACACAAATGATGTCTTAGCTGGGTATTCTAATGCTGATTGAGTTGGGAATGCTGATGATAGAAAGAGTACATCAGGGAGTTGTTTTTATGTGGGTAATAATCTTGTTTCCTAGATAAGTAAAAAACAGAATTTCATCTCTTTATCCACTGTAAAAGCTGAACACATCGTTGCTGGTAGCTGTTGCACCTAGCTTCTATGGATGCAAAAACTCCTCCATGATTACGGTATTTGTCAAGAGCATCTCACCATCTATTATGACAATATCAATGCCATTAACATTTCTAAGAATCTGGTTCAACATTCTCGAACTAAACACATAGAGATTCGACATCACTTCATTAGGGAGTTTGTCGAAGATGGTACTCTTACTCTTGAGTTTATTCACACTGATGATTAGAAGGCTGACTTGTTTACCAAACCTCTTGACAGCAAACGGTTTGAATTCCTTCGCCAAAACATTGATGTTATCTCCATGGATTGATCTTCTCTTCTCTTCCTCCTTCCTCATGCATTTGCATCTAGTTTTATGCATTGCTTTGTCTTTATGTTAACATGTTTTTGTTTCATTAGTTTTCAATTTTGATTTATTTTGTCTTTCATATAAAAATAAAAAAATAAAAATTGAAAATTTGAAAAATACAAAAACAGTGTGTGTTTGTGTACATTGGTACTTGTGTACCTTGAATGGCCATTGAAACAAAGTTTTCTAAATTTTGTATTTTTTGTAGATTAGATGAGCATCTCTATGCATAACTAAGTAAGTGAGCTTTGTGATAAGTAAGGTTAAATAATCTCTTGTACTTAACAACACTCGTATCACTCTTTTTGACAAGAATGACTAGAAAATCTTAAGAGACAGGCATAAATAACCATCTCACCACTGTTGCCCACCAATCATGAAATGATATTTGTATGCTTTAGCATAGCAAAAGTGGAATGTCAAATGCTTAACATCATTGGGTATTTCTTTTCTCTCTCTTATATGCCCATGCATGGTTTGCTTAAAAGAAAAATATACAAAGAAAAATAAAAAGAAAAAAAATATCAAAATGCTTTATATATGATTGCAATCATGTATTCTAGAAGATGTGGGAGTTATAGGATGTATCTCAAAGGTGATAGTCCCCATCAAACAATTATGATTGTGTGTAAGTTAAAGTGATTTTCTCATATCTCAAATCATCATAACATGTAGACACTTATGCAATCTTGCGATGTTTTCACACACGGCACGCAATATTCTTTGCTACTTTTGATACATGTGCAGGTACAATGTGATTTGGCCATCATAAGGAATACATGTGTTAATGTATGCTCACTAACTCTTTTAACTTGTTTTTGAAATATAAAATTGGTTAAACTTGTTTTGTGTGTGTGTTTGTGTGTGTGTGTGTGTGTGTGTGTATTTTGAGATCTATGTGCTTAAGATTTTTCTTGTTGATAGATGTTTTTGAGGGATTAAAATGTTGTTTGGATCCTTGGTTGAGTTGCATATTTGATTGCATTCATGTCTGTGTTTTTCCCTTCTTGGATCCTTTGAAGAATTTTTGAGGATTTTTCAAAATTAATGAGTTTGTGTAAAAATTTTGGGTTGGGTGTTGCTTCATTGAGTTTAAAACTTCATGCATTGCATCACATTTGCACTATAACAATGTTTCATGCATTATAGTTATGTGTTTACCTTTTGAAGTGATTGTGTGCTGGTAGGATTGAATTAGGCTGAGCCATGATGTTTTTACTATTGTATATCACATGCTCATGCATTTTCATGCATACATACCTTACATTCTCTATATTCTTATATATTGATTGTGTTTGGTGTTTTTCGACATGTTTCTCTTTCCTTCTCTCTCTCTCTCTTGTTTACGTTAGTTGCGTCATGGCACCTAAACGTAAGTCTACTACGTCTCAGAACCCTCTTTGTTCTGGGGCATCCACATCTTTTGATCCTACTCCCGCACATGTTTGGTTCAGTGATGATAAAGCCCGACAGGACTTTTCAGAGAACTTTTCTCGACAAGGCATTCATTTGGAATGCCAAGTCATTTTTTCGGACTTCTTTGACACTGACCTACCCACTGTCATTCACAGTAGGGGTTGTGAGTCACTGTGTGACGTTTCGGTTACTTGTCCATTCGTGCTTGTATAGAAGTTTTACTGTAACATGCATGGATTTGATTATTTAGTACTTCTCTTTGTTACTCACATTTGAGGTACGCGCATTATGGTCAGACCGAATATTGAATTTGACGTGCTCCATGTCCCTAGGGTAGCGCATCTTGACTACCCTAGTTGTGAGCGTCTTAAGACTGTGTCTAAAGATGAGCTTATATCTTCTTTTTGTCAGCGTCATTCTAATTGGGGTAATCGTCAGTTCACTCCTTGTACATCTTTTGCTAAAGGTCCTCGGTTCATCAACATGGTTATGATCTTTGTTTTGCATCCTCTTTCTCACTATAACTCTATTACTGAGCCCCATGCTCGATTTTTGCTTTCTCTTTTAGACCATCTTACTATAGATTTTCCCTCTCATTTTATTCTTTCTATTATAGATGTATATAGAGATACGGCGACTTGTGATAAGCTCATCTTCCCTTCGGCTTTCATGAGGATTTTACGTCATTTTTCTGTTCCCTTTCCCGTTTTCAACCACTTCCCTATCATGTGTGCCATTGACACCGTTATCGTTAAACGGAACAAGGCGCAGTTTCATTCGAGGCGGTTTAGGACGGCAACTCCTCCCATTTCTTTAGCTCTATCCACCTCTACTCTCTCTTCTTCTATGGGTGGTGTGACTCTTGATGTGATCATGGCACAACTTCAGTGCATGAATGCTTGCCTTGACATTCTCACTGATGAGTTGTGCCAGGTGAACACTCGTATCAACCGTATTGCCAGACGACAGGCTCGCCTTGGTGGCTTCGTAGAGTCTCCCTCTCCTTCTCCCGAGGCATCTGACGATGAGGATGATAAGGATGGAGATGCTAGCAAACCCAATGATGATGAGATGTCTACTTGATATACTTACCCTTTGTCACTCGCGACAAAAAGAGGAAGTAGTTTTGGATATGAGAGTAGTCATACTCATAGGGGGAAGGTTAGTATAGGAGATTTTTGTTAGGGGGAGTGTTCATATTTTTTAAGGATGTAGTGAGAACTTTTTTTTTTCTTTCTTTTCTCTCTATTTTAGAGACATTGTTCATGTACCTTAGATCTTGTGATCATATTGTGATAGCAAACCTTGTACTTGTTAATATATATACATTTGAGGTTGTTATTACAGTTCTTTCACCTATCTTTACATGTGTTGTTTCTTTTCTCTCTTTATGCACATGCTTCTTATATATTGTATGCAATCTTTTATTTGTGTTTCACACTAAGATGCCTTGATGAGTTTTGTTTAAAGTGTTTCAAAAATACAGTTTGTCAAAATCTTCTTGTCATAAACTCTCTTCTTGCAAAGTTTTTCAAGAGTTTGTGTTAGGATAGATTTTATTGTATTCAACAAGTAAATATGAGTTGAGTGATTTATGACTTCTCTTATATGTTCATTTGTTTGTTGTGGTTTTGTCATGGATTGCCAAAAGGGGAGATTGTTAGGACATATGTGATTCAATTTTAGGAACATATGTCACTATTTTATGTAATTGGCTAATCATTTGACAAAATGCATTTTACTTGTAGTTTGGTAAATCTAGGATGTGTTTATTGCTTCAAGAAACCTTGTTTCAAGTTCAAGTGTTAAAGCCATGCAAGTCTGTACAATAATGAAGTTAGAAAGTGCAGGATTTTAAAGCTCGATAGCTAGTATCTATCGAGGTTTAAAGAGAGTTGTTTCAGCCCGAGGCTCGACAGCTGCTCGACAAATAGGGTATCTATCGAGGTTTATGAAGTTTAGTTCTTCAAGCTGATTTTCATCCAGTTTGTGAATGTATGTTTGGGTTTTCTTTTTTCACAACCCTAAACATATATAAGGATTGTTTTAAGCGCCATCACAGATGATGCAACTGAATGCAAAAGTTTTTCACAAGCATATTGTGAACCAATGACATATGCTCTAGTTCATCTTTCTCTTGAAGAAGCAGCTGTGTTTTGTACACCTTAGGGTTTGTGACCAAGTAACTTCATAATCTTCATTGTGTGATGAATAGAAGAACTTTGCAGCCAACATCCTTCTCAAGTTGGTGATCAAGTCACGTACTGGAATCCACACAATTGGTTAGTCACGTACTGGGAGTCGTGCATTGAAAGGAGAGATTGTCACTATAGAACAAGTCCAATTGGGCATTGGGGTAAGGGTTCAACTGTAGGTTGGTATAAGGTACTGGGATTCCTTTACTTTAGATAATTGGTGATTTGTTTGTGCTACCATGCACTTTGCATGTTAATTTGATTAATTAATAAACTTGGCTAATTAATCAATTAATTTATCACAAGGGGTCAATACATTCTTGGCCTATCACCCGAGATGATCAAATAGTCTCCTTCTGTTTCCTTGTCAGAATCTGGAAGGCCAGAAATGAGCCTCACCTCCGTGTGCTGGATCTTAAAGTAAAACCTAGAGGTTTTACTATCTTGAAAACTATAGATGTAGTTGATGTCATGCTAGGTAAGCTTCAATCTAAGCCTTTTATTAAGAGTGTCTACACTATCAATGATCCTAAATATGTTAGGGATACATTGGTCAGGATAGACCTTAAAATGGCGTAAGAAGTTAGTGAGCAAGTCACTCATGGGGATCCTAACGCCCCCTTCTACAATGGCAATGAGTGGAATTACCACGTTGCCCTCCCCTTTTAAGAGTATTACCTTGGATTCCAGGCAATACCTCACCTCAACATCATCAGGAAGATTGTATTTCCTTCTAAACTTTCCTAAGCTCTCAAGAGTATCAACCATAGACTTAAACTTTTCCATTAATTAAAATGCTCTACAAAGTGGGTTGAAACAAAAAGAAAAAGGAAGAAAAGGAAGAAGCAGAAGAAAACTAAGAACAGAGATGAGAAGGCGAAGCTACGTTTTCAAAGAAGAAAAGAAATGGACTTACAAAACAAGATGGAAAAGCAAACACACGTTGGTGGTCACTTGAAGGTTGTCGCAGAAAGATGCAGTGGAGAATGATTTGCTCTTCTTGTATTTTTGGTGAGAGTTCAATAGAAAAGGAACCAAGTATGGGTCTGTGTTCCTTATATAGAGGGAGGTGATGGAGAGAAAGGGACAGCTAAGACCCTTCCTTTCCCATTCATTTTCCATTTTTCAAAGGGCCCATCTAACCGCTCATCTTGTAACACGCGTTGTTAAACATGGGGTGAGAAGCTCAAGCGTGTTTGCAACATTAATTGCCTAACGCTGCCACTGTTCCTAAATGTCAGTTAATGATTGTACCATTTTTTTTTCTTGAACCACGATCCCCACTTCAATAATAATGACTTGGAGATCGTGGGGGGCTATTGTGGGGAGTGGAAGAGTCCCCATCCAGGCCTTAACCCCAATAATGGACTGGGCCTAGCCTGTATCCTTGAAGGAAGTCCAAAAGGGCAATAGGCTATAAGGAAAAGAAAGATGAACCATCTTACATACCCAGAAAGGGAAAGCAACATGGGAAAATGGTTCCCGTGGAAAAGGTAAGAAACTAGCCTTACTTGAAGCAAGGTGCATGGATGATCCATGTGTAGTTTCCAGAAGATGCCAAGGACTGCGGGAAACTTCCAGAACACATAAGATGATTAAAGATTCTTACCTCTGCATTAATAAGGGGGTTCTTACCTAACTCCTACTGCATTAAATGCATATGAGACAATCTAAACAGTACAGACATCCCCCAAGAGTCAAAGTTCAAGAATAAGGGAAGGGAAGGAACCGATAAAGTAAAGAAAAATATCCTTGAGAGTTTGGTTGGCAACAGGACAACTGTAAAGATAAGGACAAGGGATAGACCTATAAAGAAGGGAGGAAAAACAGAAAGAATGTTACTTCTTCAAATAAAAAGAGAGAGAGGGGTGATAAATCTAAGGGGGAGAAAAAGAGAATGTTGAGTACCACGGGAACAATAGAGTTTCTAGGAGAAATACCATAGAAAGATTTGTAAAGTGTGTTGTCAATAAAATTAATTGTTTGAGCTTCCCATTGTGGAGTGTTTATTTCCTATTGTTCAACTAAAAATTGATTGCGTATTAAGACATTACAACTGTAATCTGTGGGGTTCCTTGGGGGCCAATTTTTGTCCGCCCACACACACACACACACACACACACACACACACATATAAGTTGAGTTAAGCAGTATTACACCACTCAATATTTTTTAATTGGATGTGAATTTTGACAAATCCATCGTTAAATTACATTATCTTCGTATATTCTCCGTACTTGCAAAATTTCAAAGTGATCAAAGATTAATAGTCATATCATCAATCAATTATTTAAATTCAAGATTTTGTAGTTTAAAATAATGCATAAAAGATAAGTTTATGGATCGAATGGTAAATAACATCCAATTAATATGAAAATTGGCATGAATGTTAAGAGCATATAGAACATGTAATTCAATGGTGAGATTTTCAAATTATGATTTTTATAACATGGTATAATATTGCTTAGAGTTACATGAGGTATAACTTGAACCCAACCTCTCTCTCTAAATATATATATATATATATAATATTTTAAAGTCACAACTTCAACTTATGATTATGATTTTTATGTAGGTGCAAGAGGGTGTGTATTAGTGCATGCGTGACAGAATTTTCCCATCAAGAAGGTCTAGCACTCCGCTATGATGGGCATAAAAAGGTTTGACAGGTGACTGAATTTTTTCCATTCATAATGTTCTGAAAGCTCACAAAGTGAAATGAAAGTAGTACTTACAATTCAACAACGTGGCATACACCATCATGGTTGGAGCAATTGCAGGTGATAGAATTGTTGAAGCCATACGGCTTCAATTCCGTTGGAATTAACGTTGTCCAACTTGACTCATTACTGCATGGATCCACGCTGAAATTCCAGTCTGTCTTTTTCAACTGTGCACCTATTTCACGAAGGGCTTCG
Organism: Quercus suber; assembly: GCF_002906115.3. Taxonomy (NCBI): domain Eukaryota; kingdom Viridiplantae; phylum Streptophyta; class Magnoliopsida; order Fagales; family Fagaceae; genus Quercus; species Quercus suber. The sequence goes on along the minus strand of NW_027069939.1, from coordinate 171,701 downwards.
ACTGCATAATTTTCATGATAATAAATCAAACTTCTTCAGTCTTCTACTTCTTCCTTTTTTCTTTTTTTTTTTCTTTTTTTTTTCTTTGGACAAGGAATAATTATACCTTACAGTCTTGCAAAAATAAAAAATTAGACATTGAAGTTTTAGAAATAACAAATAAAATCCTAAAATATTTATAAAATAAGTAACAAATTAAATCTATGTATTGGGTTTAAAATTAGGTATGGATTTGAAGGTTTAATTTGTGACTTTTTGAAATCTCCTGATTTAATTTTGTTACTTTTAAAATTATGAGGTTTAATTGATTACTTTTGAAACTTTAAGATTTAATTTGTTACACCTCCTAAATTATAGGATTTAAAATGTAATTTTTTTTCATCCAAAGTAAATACTAGGGGAGGGGAATGTAAGATTTGAATTGGAGATACAAGTATGCATTTGGCATAAATTTATTTTATTTTTTGTTGAAAACTTTTTACTAAAAGTGTACAAAAGTATTCTTGTATTTTTTTTTTTTAAATTAGAAAAAATGAGATATTAAAAATTTGTACATAAAAGCTAAAGCTGAACAAAAAAGTGATACCAAATAGACCTTAAGCATTACTATTAGAAAGAGTTTTTTAATTCAAATCCTCCACCAAACTATCAAACTAAATTATAAATAAATAAATAACCAACAAACACCAATCTATCTTTTTTGCTAACTTAATCACTGGAGTACTATGACTCCGAAAGTGACGCTAATTTTGATTTGCTATGCCACAACTGCGAGCCATTCAATTCTAGATTGGGCATTTGCATTGGGCTTACGGGTATTCATTTAGTTATTTATTTATTTTTATATAGTTTTTAGGTGTAGTTGCATATTCTAAACACTTTAATTCTAATTCCTTTTCATCTATTAATTAGAAGAAGATTTTTTTTTTCTTCTTTTAATTTTGGCTTCAATAGTTCAGATTGATTTTAAAATTCTCAAAGACTAGAAAAGTAGAATTTTAGTTAAACACAGTTTTCTTGGAGCAAAAATTGTGTCACCACTGAGGGTTTTTTTTTTTTTTTTTTTTTTTTACTTTTTTTTTTCTTTTTTTTTTTTTCTTTTTTTTCTTTTTTCTTTTTTTTTTTTTTTGAGAAATTCATGTCTTTACTTTGAAGGAGGATCATAATCTTCTAGAAAATTTAAGAATAAACTCTAAATTTCTTATAAATTTTATCTTTCATTAATAAATGAGTATTTTAAATTAAATTGAATTGTTTTTATTTTTATTAGATATTCTTGAAATACAACCACATGTCCATAATAATAAAAGCAAGTAATCTAATAGAAACTCAATTTTTTTTTTTCACTTGCCTTTTTGATTTTGTTATATTTTTGTATTTAGTGACTTATTTTAATTGGTGTGGTGTGTTACATCAATGATATTAGGGAGAATTTTAATAATCTTCCATTAATTTGGTTGATAATAGAATGGACCACAAGGGCAACATACAACCAATATAGTTTTTTTTAACCTAGTAGCTTTTTATTCTAAATAAGAAAGTTGCCCTTCCTTAAAATTGAAAAATAAATAAATAAAAAAGAAGAAAGTTGTGGATGATGCAAAAAATCAGCAGTGGAGCTTTTTGTCTCAATAGATGGATGATCCTGTGGTTGGTCGTGTCTCTGAGGTAAACCTGCAATAAAAATTTGGAATGAAATGGAATACACTAGTGTAGTGTTTGCCAAAAACACTTCGATGATTAAGTCAGAAAAGGAGAAATTTGTTTAGAGAGAAACTGACTTAAAGTGATTTTTGGATGAGCATTTATGTGTACCTTGGATTCCATTGTTCCTCTTTTATAGTTTTTCCATGCCTTAATGGACAATGAATTCCAGCATTTATGAGCAATGGTTAGTACGTTATCAATGGGAGCTTTGAAGTGTATAGCTCATTTGTTACCGTTGATTCGTCCGTTACGTTTCATCATCAACACATGTAATAAATGTCTAACGTTTGCTTTAATCGTGATTAATGGGAATGACGATCCCAGGTTATTTTTTGACTTATCAGCTGCCCCCTTGTTCGTATTCTCGTCTGTGAGACAAGATAAGAACATAATCGTTCATTGCTTCATGTTCCATGTTCGGCGCATTTATTGCAAGTTGATGCTTCGTCTGCCACATGACACGTGTACGGTCAGGATGTCTCTTTTGTGTCAGTTCATCTCGGTTTTCCTACACACGATCTTCTATTTATTCTACTTTTTTCCCTCCTTTTTCTTTTCTTTCCACTTTCTCTTCATTTTTCCTCTTCGTGGCATTTCGTTTTCTCGGAGCTCTTCTTCCTCTTCTGAGTTTTTTCCTCATCAACTCCTTTTTCGATTCTGGTAAGTCTCTTCGAGCTTCCCTCTTTGTTTTTGTGCTCTTATGGTAGATCATTCCTTAGTTGGGTCAGATTTCCCTTCTGTTTCTTTCTTTTTTGATCGTCTGTGTGATTTGCTCAAGTTTGTAGGTTGGAGACGTCCTAGGGTTAGGTCCTTCGTAGGGTGGGATTGTCCTTATAGTTCTATCTTTCTTTTTCTTTTTCCTTTTGTAAGGTTGAAATTTATCAACCATCTTGTTGGCTTTATTCCGTGCCAATTTGCTTGTAATTTAAGCACTTAGTAACCCTGTATTTAGGTAGGATCATTGTAAGGGTGGTGTGTGAGAAGATATGAAGAAAAACTCAAGTATGTGCAAGAAGGCAGAGTTTCGCGGCTAACTCGCGGCTTGCAAGCCGCCAAATGCTGGCACGTGAGATGTACACAGGGAAGCTGAAGGGTCGCGCTAGCTGTCGCACTACAGGACAAAAGTTCCAGGCTGGCCAGGCCGTTACGTCACGACTTGAACTCGCGATTTGGACAAGCAGTGAAGTCAAGCCGCTAATCAGCCCTGTTTGGAAAAAACTAACTCTTCGTATTCCAAACACACACCACTATATATAGACCCTTATACCCACTAAATTGATAGAGCTTCCAGAGAGAATTTTTGAGAGAGAAACCCTAGAGAAAAACAAGATTGCTTCATCCCCAATCTTTACCTTAGAGACTCTACAAATTCCTCTAATCTCTTCCTTTCCATTGTCATACCCTTGAGAGGCCTTTAGCCAAATCCTTAACTCACCACACCCACGTTTGTGAGAAGGTTTATTTGGTACTGTTGGGAAGCAGTTTGGAAGGAACCAATATACATTGGTTGATGCTATAATCAAGTAGCGGAATCCGGTAAGCTAGAAAAGAAAAAAGTTCGGCGCAACCTCGTTGGAGCAGGAAGCTTGGAGGGCTTAGGTACCTGAGTAGATTAGGCTTGGAGGGTCTATTGCTGTTCATGTATCCCAACTACATTTTCTAGTGGATTATTTACCGCTTAGAGGGCGGTAGAGAGGTTTTATGCCGAGGACTTCGATTTCCTCTTTGATAACACATCGTGTGTTGTCCATGTGTTTGCATCTTCCTTCCCTTTATCTTTGCCTTATATTTACTGCTGTGGATGTGTTTATATTTGGCTTAGATTTGTTATCAATTCTGTGATTGGCTTTTATTCATGTTTCGCACATTAATTGTTTGATTATAAGCTTGAATTGATATTTTATATTTTGGGGGTCTAAACATTCAAGAGTGTTTTATACACATATTGAACTTTCACCTTTGATTCACCATTCAGTAGGAGTTGCTCAAACCTTGATAATGTCTAGTGAGAAGGTTAGGTCTAGTGAGCTTGAAACAGGCTTGTCTTCATCTGAGGACCGTGGGGCCCTTAAAGTCACTTCTCCTTCTACCCCTCATAAAACCTAGGGCATATGCTGTTCTCTTATGGAGAAGGATGAGAAGAGGCCAGTTCCTTTCTTCAATAAAAATTAGGATCCCTAATGATGACGATAGGGCTTGTCACTCCTACACTAACGAAGTGTGCTTTTATGAGGCTGACTTCATCAGTGGACTTCATTTCCCCGTCCACCCTTTCATTAGAGAGCTTTTCTTCTTTTTACAACTTGCTCCAGCTTAGCCAGTACCAAACTCATGAAGGATAGTAGTCTCTGTATGGTGATATGGATGTCTACCAGTGACTAGGACATTATTAGGATAGAAGAGTTCCTACACTTCTATCATCTAAGACGATCCAAAGATCTGGGCTACTGGGAATTTAAACCATGGGGAAGAAGTTCAAGGTTGGTTCTTGACTCCCTCGTCTCTTTGAAATTGGAAAACAAACTTTTTCTTTGTCTCTGGTGATTGCTGGGAGTTCACTCCAGGGGAGGATCTAGATGATGCTCCTAAATTGTTCCGTATTTGGGGTACTCTTATGTCTGGTGCATCTTTCTATTTAATCTCTTTGTTATGTATATAATTTTTCTAAGTGGATGTGGTGCTGATAAATATGCATGTGTTGTTGTTTTCATAACTTTCGTTCACCCTCGTCTAAAGAAGAGGTACCATTCTCGTGTTGAGAGGGTTAGAGATTATCTCGAGTCTGTTAAGGACTTTAACAAGCTCATTTCTGCAATTCCTCAGGCCAGAACCCTCCAACCACGTCCGAAATAACGTTGAGATCATCAAGAAAAGTAAGTTTTATTGAATTGTTGTTTGAGTATATTCAATGTACTAGTAATTAACTCCTCCCTTTAAAAAAAAAAAAAAAAAATTAGGAATGACGACCAGATTTAGTAAAGCTAAACTGGTTGAGACCTAATAGAAGAAGGCCAAAGGAGGCCTGACAGACAGTCTTCTGATGAGGAAACGCCAAAGGGACACGGAGACACCCAAGGACGATCCTATGGTGACTTCTCTTGTTGCTAAGTCTATCTCCCAGCATCCAACCTTGCCCACCTTTTCCCTAGAATTACTTGCTTCCACTGACGGAGGTTTCAAAGCTAAGTCAAGGACAAGGCTCCTCTGGGATCTGTCTAGGAAGATGCGAGAGTCGCAGTGCTGAAAGCTCATAAGGTGATATTGGTTGACTACCTTTCAACTTTGGGGGTGAAGCCATCTCATGAGTTGATGTCGTCTCACGTGCACAAGGTTATGTAGGTATGAATAGTGAAATAAGGTCTTCTTCTTTTGTTGTGTTTTCTTCTCTAATGCTTCTTTCTTTTCTTTGCTGGTGTTGAGTGAACCCTTGTACATTTCTAGGAAGTACTTGGATTATGAAGAGAAGTACACGATTGCCAAGTCCAAGGTGGAATCCCTTTCTGTTGAGAATGAGTCATTTAGGAGACAAATCTCTCCTTGCTGAGGAGCCTAAAAAGGACAAGGAATACTTGAAGACTCTAGAGAAGAGCATTACACTAAGAAGGAATTTTCAAATTTGAAGGACAAACAGATTGACGAGGCCCTCCTGAAGGTCGAGAAGGCTAGCTCAGAGGCGGGGGAGAAGTTCAAGGCTTCGGATGAGTACTTAGACAAGCTCTGCAATTATTACGTGGAGGGTTTCAACCTTTTTCGAAATACTTGGCCAAGCACCACCCAGAGTTGGACTTCTCTAAGCTTGATATGGAAGAAGTGAAGAAAAAGATCTTGGTAGATCATTCTACCGAGGCCGCGATGGAGAGCAAGGTCATGCTAGGTGTAGTGAGAATGTCCCAACTGATCCGTCCCCTTCTAGTCTTCCTTTAGAAAAAGGGTTTCAACCTTCTTTTTATTTATTTATTTATCTATTTATTTATTTTTTTTGTAAAAAAAAAGAAAAATGTTCTTTAGGGCTCATTTTTTTAAGCATGTTTATTTGCTTTTCTTCTTTGAACAATCTTTTGGGCTCGTCCGTTTTGAGCATACAATTTATGAGTATTTTTATCCTTGAACTTGTTTGGTAACTGTTTTTAAGCCATGTATGAATACGACGTTGTTGTGTGTTGATGAAGTCTTTACACCATGTATGAATGAAACAGTTACGTGTTAACAACTCCAACTTTTTCTAAGTCATATATAGATGACGAAGTGGTTATATATTTATAACTTCTTCTTAAGTCATGTATGAATGACGGTGTGGTTATGTGTTAATAACCTCTTTTTAAGATGATGTTGTCATGTATTAATAACACCTCTTTGTTTTTTTTTTTTTAAGTCATGTATGAATGACGATGTTGTTATGTGTTAATAACTTTGCTAAATCAAGTATGAAGGAAAATTTAGTGATGTATTAATAACTTTTGAAGTCTTGTGTAAATGATGATGTTGTTGCGTATTAACAACTTTTTTGAAGTCATGTATGAGTGATGATGTTGTTATGTATCAATAACTTTTCTAAGTCATGTATGAATGACAATGTTATTATGTATTAATAACTTATTTTTAAGTCATGTATAAATTACAATGTTGTTATGTATTAATAACTTTTTTCTATGTCATGTATCAATGACGACTTGGCCAATAGTTTATAATGGAAAAATCTGCGAAAATAATTTTTGAACAGTACTTCTACTCATGCTTTATTGATAGAGAGAAAAAATATATTCATTTGTCTATGTATGGTAAACAACAATAAAGAAGAAAATACACCTAAATAAAAGTAGGCATTTTAGAATACTTGGGGTTTCTTATTGACAGTATCTCTTTAGGTGTTCTATGTTCCATAGACGTGGCAGTTCTTGGTCGTCTAGGGTCTTCAGGTAATATGATCTTTCTCTGGAATGACGAATTACTTCATATGGTCCTTCCCATGTTGGCCCTAATTTCCCTTGGGATGGGTCCTTTGTTGCTTGTGAGACTTTCCTAAGGAAGAGGTCACCTATGTCAAATTTTCTCACCTTTACCTACTTATTGTAGTATCTGGCCATTGCTTCCTTGTACTTTGCCATTCACTTCATAACTTCATCTCTCACCTCGTTGATTAGATCCAGGTTGCTGTTGAGTCCTATTGGTTCCTCTACTCTTCATAATCTTTGATCTGGATGCTCGTTAGCCCTACTCCCACTAGTATGACAGCTTCAATTCCAAACGTCAGTTTGAATGGTGTTTCCCCCGTTTGTGGTAGCTCTTCAGGCCAAGCACCCTTTTCCTCCTCAAGCTGAGTTTTGATAATTTTTAGCAAGCTTTTATTTGTCACTTCCATTTGAGCCTGATAGTGTCTTAGGGAAGAGTAGTGGTTCTTAATGCCTAAGTCTTAGCAAAATTTTTGAAACATGGGATTGTCAAACTACCTCCCATTATCCGATATGATTATGTTAGGAATCTTGAATCTGTAAACTATGTTCTGCCATACGAAGCTAGTGATCTTAGCTTCTATGATCATCACCGCTGGCTCAACTTCCACCCACTTAGTAAAGTAATCAATTGCGACAATGGTGAATTTGAATTGCTTCCTTCCTATAGGAAGTGGTCCCATTATGTTGATTCCCCATTGGGCAAAAGGCCAAGACGCGGTTATTGGCGTCATTGGTTCCCCTAGTCACGTTTGGATGTTCGCGAAGCGTTGGCACGGGTTGCATGCTTTGACGAGGTCATGTGCGTCCTTCTATAGTGTTGGCCAGTAATAACCTGTTTTGAGTGCCTTTCCCACCAAAGATCTTGCTCTCGCATGGTTACCATAGACTCTTTCGTGTATCTCTCGCAATACATGGTCGGCCTCTTCCTTGTTAGCATATCGGGAGATAGGGGATGGAGTGTCCTCGTCTGTATAATACATGGTCAATAATGATGAAGCAAGCAGCTTTGATATGCATCTTCCATGCCTCAATCCTATCTTTTGAGAGCTGTCCTTCTTTCAAGTAACAAACAATGGGAGTCATCCATTCGTCTTATTCATGTACCTTCATCACATGTTCTCCTTCTATGCTTGGTTCTTCCCTTGTTTCCATACATAACTCAAGACATATGTCATGGTTGTCAGACGAGGCTAGTCGTGTTAAGAAATCAGCTTTAGCATTCTTTGCTCGAGGGATTTGCTAGAAGTCGACAATGTCAAAATGCTGTAGGAGTTTTTGGAAGATCTTCAAATACTTTTGCACTCTTTCTTCCTTTACTTCACAATCTCCTCTTACTTGACCAACTACAAGCTGAGAGTCGGCTTGGACGATAAGAGCCTTGGCTTCTAATACTCTTGCCAGACTTAGCCCTGCTAGGAATGCTTCATACTTGACTTCATTGTTAGTTGCTAGGAATTGCAATCTAACCGCGTACTTCAGGATTTCTCCCTCTAGTGATATGAGGACTATACCTGCTCCTCTAGCTTTCTTGGTGGTGGACCCGTCTATTTGGATAGTCCAAGTCTTCTTTGAGGGCTCTTCTTCTTCTTGAGGGTAAGTGAAATTTGCAATGAAATTGGTGAGGACCTAGGCTTTAATTGCGACTTAGGGCCAATATTCTTTGTCGAACTAGCCAAGCTCTATGGCCTATTGGATGAGTTGCCCTGCTACATTTATCTTGTTTATCGTCTTCCTTATCAGTTAGTCTATCATGATGATGATGGGATGTGCCTAAAAGTAGTGGTAGAGTTTTATGGAGGCAACTACTAGGGTATTTCACTTCGACTCCTGGTATAATACACTGGCCTCTACACATCCTCATCTTCCCTAATCAGTGCTGAGCTTATTGCCGTATTAGATACTGCCAAATAAAAATGCTGCTTTTCTCCTATTATCAAAGGGCTTAACAATGATGATTGTGTCAAGTAATCCTTTAGCTTTGTCAAGGCTTCTTCATACTCACCAGTCCACTGAAAGGCTTTCTTTAAGACGTTGAAGAAAGGTAGGTATTTTTCTACCACCTGAGAGACGAATTTGTTTAAGGCAGCAACTTTTCCTGTCAAGCTCTATACTTCCTTCACCATCTTTAGGGATTTTATCTCCATTATCACCTTTAGCTTGTCTGGATTAGCCTCTATGCCTCGTTAAGATACCATGAATCCCAAGAATTTCCCTTTCGAAACAGCAAAACACATTTTGTTGGATTCAGCTTCATTTTTTACTCATGTAGTTTTTACTCATGTAGTATGTCTAAGGTGTCCGTTAGGTTGTCCAGGTGATCTGCTTTGTCATTACTCTTCACTAGCATATCATCTACATATACTTCCACATTTCTTCCTATCTGCTGAGAGAACATGTGGTTTACCAACCTTTGGTACGTGGGCCCTGCAATCTCTAATCCAAAAGCCATTACCTTGTAACAGTACAACCCTTGGCTAGTGATGAACGCGGTTTTCTATTGATCTTCTTCGTCCATCATGATTTGATTGTAGCAGGAGAAGGCATCCATGAAACTTAAGAGCTTGTGTCCGACAGTTGAATCAACCAGTTGGTCAATCTTGGGTAAGGGGAAGTTATCCTTCAGGCATGCTTTGTTGAGGTCTGTGAAGTCAACACACATCCTTCTCTTGCCATTGTTCTTCTTTACCATCACCACGTTGGCTAGCCAATTAGGGTACAACACTTCCCTTATGAAACCCACCTCTAGGAGTTTCTCAACCTCTTCAGCTACTGTGTTATTGTGCTCAGGTGCAAATACTCTCCGTCTTTGCTATACTAGTTTGTACTCTGGATTAACATTAAGACAATGTTGGATGACTTCCCTATCGATTCCGGGCATATCCTCATGCTTCCAAGCGAATACATCTTGGTTCTCTCTTAGGAAGGTTATTATCTTCGTCTTTTTTGACGCTGAAAGTATTGACCCTATCTTCAAGACCTTGGATGGGTCTCCAAGGACAATCTCAACCTCTTGTGGTGTTTTTGATGGTTTAAGGATTTGTTCAAGTTTGTCTATCATCCATGTATGATTTTCCCCTATTGCTAGGGTGACTTGATAGAATTCCCTTGCAAGGATTTAGTCTCCTTGGATTTCCCCTATGTCATAGGCTGTAGGGAATTTAACCTTTAGATAATAAGTCGATGTCGCCACTTTGGTCGTCCAAGGATGATGTTGTACGTCAAAGGGCAATCAACCATGAGAAAATCAATCTCCTTGGCGACTTGTGCTAGATAAGTGCCTGCAATTATGGTTAGCTTAACAACACCTTTAGGAATGACCCTATCCCTAGTGAAACTTACCAATGGGGAAGTGAATGGTCAAGGCCTTTCTTTGCTCAGCTTCATCTGTTGGAAAGTTGGTAGATAGATGATGTCTGCTGAACTTCCATTGTCTACTAGCACTAGATGAATGTTGAATTCTTCCATTCTAAGCTTTATCACCAATGGATCGTCATGGGGTTGTCTGATGCCGCGGGCGTCCTTTTCAGAAAAGAGGATTTCTGGCTTGCTGCATTTAGGCGTTTTTGAAGGTGGGAATTGCAAATGGACGTTGTTCACTTCCCTTGTATACGCCTTCTTCAATGACTTAGAGGATCCTCTCGCTACCAACCCTACAAAGATCATCCTTATTTCTCCTATGTGGGCCTTTTTGTCCCCTATCTCTTGTTCCCTATCTTTCTCATCCTTCTATTGTTGTCTATATGGCTCCGATTTTCGTACAAACTTTTGTAATTTTCCTTGACAAATTAGGGTTTCTACTTGGTCCTTCAGATGTCTGCATTTGTCAATGCGGTGACCGTGATCTTGGTGGAATCTACAGTACTTACTTTTGTCTCTGACTTCTACTGGAGCGTAAATTGGTCTAGACCATTACAAAGAAAGTTCGTCCTTTATTTGCATCAATACCTTTTTGATAGGCATCACTAGTGGAGTGAGTAAACTTAGGCCTTCGATTTAGGAGGTTCCTCTTTTTGTCCGCTATGTGTCCAGTGCTTTGTACTTACTTTTTCCTATCAGAGTTATGGCTAGTTCCTTCTGTTGGTTAAATCTGGTTTTGTATCTCATACAAAACACATAGCGGAAGCAATAAACAAAGATCTATTTCATTCATGATAGATAACTTGCATTATGTAAAATTTAGAATTTAAGAACAAGATTGCGTACCTTGGTGCGGTGAAATTCAAAACAAAAGATTATAAGTACTTGAGAACACTTTTAATCTTCACTCCAATTCCACTTTACGCCCAAGAAGTGTGGTCTCTCAATCAATTTCCAAGGGAGAATAATTGAGTGGTTTCACTCGCACATACACACCACTTCACAATAGTGTCTCACTTTTTCTCTAACAAAAATTATGTATGTCTCTCCCTTTATATATAACTGATTATCTAATTGGGCCGGCCTATTGGGCCTTTCCAATTGGGCTTTAATGTGTGGCTTAGAGTGGGACCAAAAGGACCAATAAGACACTAGCTCCAATGAGCCTTGGGCTTTTCTGTCAACTCTTGACAAGTCCAAAGTTACCATTAATTATATTTAATACCACTATATAAATATAATTGCACTCTAGGCCTTATTAATAAATTATATCCCAAAACTTTATTATACATGCAACCCCTTCATAAAATATTCGTAGTAATTCAAAGTCATAAATATAAACTGTCACTTTGAAGATTACTACGTCTTAATCCTTGAGTACCTGGTTTAATCCTTTTAAGTTATTCATTATATATTTATGAAATTCAATTTCATAAATGTATACTTTAGTAATTTCTTACCAAAGTGGTTAGGCCTAACTCTCTGAATAACTAAACTCATTAAACTTATCTCAAGGGAATATTTTATATCTCTGTTAAGAGACTATGAATTCCATCTTGAGAATATATGTTCCATCAACACGAAATGTGGCTGCCCAACATACTGAGATTTTGACCGTTATTTTAGATCTCACTCCTGATATATCAAAGCAACCTACACTTATGATTAGGTCCATTATTCTCTCAGGATTAAGAGTTCATGCAAATATAAGTTGTGAGATTTATTATTCAATTGACAGTCGTTCGGAGAATAATAAATCTCACAGTGGTCTAGTTCAATATGTCTTAACTCTTAAAACATATTAACACATTAACTAGAAATCTCCACTTCCATGATCAAGACAAATCATCTTAGTTGATATGTTATAGTCTTCGCAGATGAAATGCCCAATTTCATCACTGACTATGAACTAAAATTCTGAGTTTACAAAGAACTTGTGACTTATATCTTCTGTGACTAAATCACATAAATCACATACTATGCATCTCATGGACTAAATGATAATGTCTGAATATTCATGTTACCATTATTTTAGATAATAATAAAACAACTTTATTAATTACAATATTAAGTTATACATCATGTCATACATAATGTCATACATAATATCATACATAGCATCATACAATAGGATTTAAAGGCACTAATCCCAACATAAATTTGTTATGTGTATTAAGAGCATAAAGAATATGTAATTCAACATTTAAATTTTCAAAATACGTAGTAAAGTTTATTTTATTGAGTAAGGTTGTAGCCTTAGGTTACAATTAATTTTGTAGATAAATTTTTTCCAAAGAGCGTTTGTAGAATTGTGGGAAAGATAGACAAAAGGTTGTAATGAAATGAAAATATTTGCTTATTTCTAGAAAGAATAAAATTGTTTGATTTTAAACTTTAGGAGAAAAATTGTAACATACTCCCAAACATAAAAGAAAATGCTTTATTCCCTTAATAATCATAGAATTTTGTAACAAATACCCTAATGGTGTGTTTGGATAACATGATTTGGAAAGTTTAAGAAAGGTCAAAGATTTGGATTTGAAATCCCTTAATTTCAAATCTATTAATTTAAAATCAAAATCCAAATCTAAGTTCCCAAATGCAACCTAAGGTTGTGCTTGGAAACTTGGATTTAGACTTGGATTTGGATTTTAAATTAATAGATTTGAAATGTCTTGATTTCCCATTTATTGACTTTAGGAGTTATGTTAAATTCAAGCATTTTAAAGTATTAAAATCCTTGATAGCTTTGTCAAATCCAAACCCTTGATCGTTTTTAAATTGTCCAAATAAGATATTTGAATTTCAATCACCTAAATCCATATTCAAATGTCCAAATCATGTCATCTAAACGCAGCACAAGAGTATTGATTTAGAAAATAATTTTTAAAAAAAAAGTTATATTAAAAACTATTTAAAAATAATTTATTAATAATTTTTCCAAGAGGACACATTAACCGTGCTTATAATAAGATATAATAGTATTATAATATAATATATTATAATATACAAAGATAAAAGTTAATGCATGCCATATTAGTTTATGAACTATTCTTAGAAATTTTTTATTAATTAACCGTGCTTATAATAAGATATAATAGTATTATAATATAATATATTATAATATACAAAGATAAAAGTTAATGCATGCCATATTAGTTTATGAACTATTCTTAGAAATTTTTTATTAGGAAAAAAAGTAGCTAAATATTTTGATAATTTTTTAATATTTCCAAGAATAGTACTAAAACTTTCTTAAAATGACCCAATAACAAATACCTTAAGAACACTCATTAACAAGAATCATAAACAAATACATAAAATATATCCCTTCGCATTGAACCATGTGTTTTATTACCTGTGCTTCACTACAAAAAATGATTGCTATCTAGGAATTCTCGTTTAGCAAGCACTACTGTTACCTTCAATTCAGCCAAATAAAAAATACTAGCTGTGCCTTCCGGATAGTTGTACATGTGAAAGTGGATGGTGGGAAATTATGCTAGGATACAAACATGTGTCTACATCTCAACGTGTCCGGTGAAACTGATCACTGGACACAAACCTCTCCCGTCTATAATTTGGGGACTACGGAAAGAGGCTTTTAATGAGACATTAATATAGATTTCCTATCTCTGCTCCAGAAGAATTCTTATTTTATTTATTTTTTTAGTTGCTTTTTGAGAAAAGTTAACTAATATACCAGATTTAAAAATTATTCTTAAAATTTTTTACGTAAAAATAAAAATAATTATTTTTTAATGATTTTTTAAAGTTAATAAAAGTTTTCAGGACATTCGCTTAGAATATATTTTTATAAACTTTTTATGAAAAAAGTAAAAGTAATAGTTTTTTTAATAACTATTTATATTTCTCATAAAAATAGTATCAAATTTTTTTAAAAATATTTATCATTCACGTGTTAACATGATTTATAATTTATTAATAAGGATTTAGTTGATGTATGCCTTTAAGGCATAAATTAATTATTCATTTTAGAAAAAATTTTATGAAAAATTGAAAATAAAAAAAGTTGATCATTTTTTTTTTTTCATAAAAAATTTTCTTAAAATGATTTAGTAACATATACCCTAAGTGAAATATGAAACTCTATTAACAATTGGAAAATGTTATAGTGCCTATTAAGAATGATTTATTGTGATGTCCACCAAAATAAAAAAACTTGTATAAATTGATAAGGTGATTAATAATAGTACTAAAATGATAAATAAAACTCAAAAAATTAGCTTTATTGACTCTATATTCTCTAAAATTGCTTAAGTGGCACCTTATTGTTAACATATCCTTAACAATTATCTTGAAAGCACTACTATTGTTTTTTTTTTCCATTTTCTTTGTTCAATGTCTTTCCTCTATAATTGCATAGATCAAATCACAGTTTTTATTACCCCGCTAGTCGCTAACCCGTGCGATGCACGGGATAGCTATTGTGTACGAAGATTTAAATAATTCTTTGTTTCATCATCTTTGATTTCACATTAGGATTCCTATCCTTGATATGAAACATTAAATTACGAAATGAAAATATAAATCAAACTTAAATTAAAATTAAAATTAGGATTTCAATCCTTTACATCCTCAAATATCCAATAAATGCTAAAATATCAATTTCCAATAAATTGGTAGACAACTTTAAAGTACTTTTTGTATCTTCTTCATTTGTTGTTCTTACATTCATTTGAAGTACCACTAATATAAGCTTGTCATTAAAACACGTTAAGAAATGTATTACGACATGTAGAAGTTAGATATCAAATTTGTAAGTTTGCTATATTAAAAAAATATGCACTTCTCAAGCTAAATTTTATTGTCAGTTTCTATAACAAAGTCAAAAACTTTCTTAACTATGTAGAATTCCCATCCAAACTTGAGATTATATTCATTTAACTATGTAGAATTCCCATTCAAATTTTCTACCTGCAAAGTTAGGTCGATTTTAGATTGTTGCCATGATACCCATTGACAAAGCACAAAACAGAGCAAAAATAAAAAACCCCTTTCACAATCATCAATCAATAATATTTTAAACTAATACAAATAACAATTCACAGAACATTCATTAAAAAAGACATTTTATATTATTTACAATCCATATAAAATAATAGAATTTGTTAATGCAACTAGAATTGAATCTGATTCTTTTTTTTTAAGATCGAAGATAGAAAAAATCAATTTCTAAATATGCAGCTCTTGATCCTTTTTTTTTAAACTTGATAAGTGCAACTCTTGCTCTAACTTATTGTTTAATGGGCAATGACAAAGCAAATAGTTAAAAAAAAAAAGTGCATTCAGAAATATCTTAGAATTGTGAATCCTTCTATAATCCATGCAAAGTCAATCACTATGCAGTGTTTTATTATTCAACTATCCTACAAAAGACCAGAACATAAAAATATCAAATATGACACTAAGCTATCCATTAAACCCCATTTGTTCTATAGATTGACATGCATAATTCAAATTCCCTTCTCACTACTTTAAAGTAGCAGCACATCAAGAATAAATATGCATATGTGCAATCAAACTTAATGTGACATTTTTAATTTGGTATGTGCAAACATGTAAATATGACATTTCAAGTTTGCTACGCATTCAGCAACATGTGATTGCAGAATCCTTTAAATTGATGTGCACAACTTTTTTTTATAAGATTGCAACATGTGATTGCATTCATTCAGATCCAGCATGTTAATACTCCAACTTTCTTCATCATCTTCTTCAAATCATGCGGCTTCTTATAAGGAGGCCTTTGACCATGCGGTAGCCCTAACTTCACCCACCAATCTACATTTCCAGTTGGCCACCAAGGTGGTGGAGCTCCCTTTTCTAGCAAGTACTTCCTTTGAGGGGGGTCAGAGTGTTGCATTTAAGAAGAAAAAAGTGACCCAAGAGTAGCATCTTGCAAGTCTTGGAGAATGCTTTCAGAGTTCCTATTCTAATTATTTTCTGCCTCACTCGTGGCAAGGCATTTTGCTTCATACTTGGCTATGGCTGCTGGCCCATTCTTATCAAACTTCACCTTTTCTTTCCACCAAGCTCCAATGTTGTCAGAAGCACCACTCACTGGCTTACCCTTCTTAGGAATGATACCATAGACAAAGCCGTGAGCTTTGCAAACTTCCATCAGCTTTAGCCTATACTTGAGAATCCCATCCTGTGGTCTACTTCCTCCAAGCCTGATCTTAGAGGTCTGCCTGGGCTTTTTCTTCTCTACAACTTGTTGGGCTACAATCTTCTGTCTTTCCTTAGCCTCTTGAGCTTGATATGATCCTTCCACATTTGCCTTTCCAATTCTTTTGCTTCAATCTCTTCATCACTCACATCTTTATCTGCTATGTTGTCACACTTTAATTAAGTCATCAACTTCTAAATCCAAACTGTCGCCCAATGTGTCATCAACCAGCATAAAGTGGTCGATTGAATCAAATTACAACAACCCTCTTGTTGATGAGAAAAATTCTTGGAAAAAAAAAAACAAAAAAAAAAAACAAAATCTTTAATCTTACTATTTATTTTGTTTCAGTCCCTAAGCTATACAGCCACTCTAGGACTAAAAAAAAAAGTTCTACCAAGCTCCCTAATAGCAGAAGGTTCTGTTATATTGACCATCAAAATCAATCCACAGTCAAAAACCCAAATTAATTTTCTATTCCAACTTTATCTCAAAAACCAAACAAAACATAATTATTGTTGAAATCTAATGAATTCACAAATATTGTGCCAAATAGCCCCTTTTCTTTATTCAATCAAACCCATCTTCCTGATGACCCCAAACCTATAAAAATCCCTAAAAGTCTTAGATTACAACAATTCAAATATTAATAGACAAGACCCAGCATCCTATAATAGATTTATAAACAAACCCACATCTCAAATTTTTTTTTTATATATATATAAAAATATTTTAAACAGATAGAAATGAATCAAACCCAAATTCTATATAATTATTAAATTACACATAAAATAGGTCCACAAAAGAGTCGATTCAAAGGACCAAAGTAAGTTATACAACAATTACAGTAGCCATAAAACAAAGTGGTTGACACCTGACAACAAAAGTTATACTCTTACACTACATGTTCGTTGAAATCACACAGGATAAGACCCAACCCAAATGCTTACACACAAAAATGACAGAAAATAATTACACATACCTACACACATAGTTGTTGAAATCACATAGGAGAAGACCCAACCCAAAAATCTAGGCTCACATGATGCATGCAAAGTAAACAAACTCAAAATCTTTAAATTAATCCCTATCTAACCACACAAAAAAAAAAAAAAAAAAAAAAAAATTGGTGCTAGCCAAACTACCAGACAGCAGAGCAAACTCTACATCATTCTGTACAGCATATTGCAGCTTTAGTTGCAACCTGCAACCTCCATATACAACACAAAGACCGATACTGTTACAGCAAAGGAGAACCCAAATTATAGCAAAATCACTTGTGCAAAACTATACAAATGAATCTAGTCCATTCCATTACTTGGACTTAAGGGATATTAGAATTGAGACTTCAATTCCTGCATAAGACTCTATCAAGAATTGAGTCATCATAAATGGGGCCACTCTCCACTTTATTAAGTAGAGTAGATGGAAAAATGAAATAGTAAAATAGTGGAATTAGAGACATATTTTTTTTGCTTTAGATAAATGGAATTACAGACATTACTTATCATGCAAAATGAACAAATCCAAGACAGGAAAAGGAAAAAAGAATATGATACTTCCTGCTTAAATTAGTCAAGGCAGCTAGGATAGGGAAAGGTTTCTTTTCTTTATAATAACGAGATCCTTGCCCTGCGGAATTTTAAGCAGATTTTGGTGTTCTTTTATTATGCATACTTTATACCAAGAATAGCTTATTGCATCAGGAATTTGTAAAAAAAGATTTTTTTTTTAGTGTACAAGGTGTATTTGAGTGTTTGAGTTTGGGCAAATGAAAATTTTATAGATCTGAAAAATTATGCATGTGTTTCCTAAAATTTCCTATGGATCTAAGTAGACCCTTAATATTGTCCAAGATTGTTTCACAGAAATTCTACCAATAATCTAAGCTAGAAAAATATATCATTGCATTACTCTTGCATTGTGTTATGCTGAGAAAGAAATAATGACTTGGGCAAAAGGAGAAATTTAAATACTTGAACTTGTTTGCAGGTAAAAAAATTTCTTGCCTCTCTCCAACTAGATAATCATCAAATAACCCTATAGGCACATTTAAAATTTGGAAATTACACTTGAAAATAAAACAGAGAAAAAAAATTAAGAAATCTATAAAAGAAAAGCGAGAGTGAAAGATGGACTAACCACATTGTTTTTGTATTACCATTGCGCAAACAAATCTGGAGCTTCTCTTATTTTGGTTTGTCATCAAATGCAGCTCTTGAATTTCGATCATTTGCAGCTGGAGAGAATAGAACATTCCATTTTATTATTACTTCTTAAAGTATAACTGGAAATTTAAGAGAGAGAAAAAAAAAACTGAAAGGGAATTTGGCAATCTTTGATAATTGTTTGGTTGATTCAATATGAGAAAACTTATGGCTAGGATCTGTCTTGGACCAATCTACACAGCTAGGGATGAATTTTAATAGCATCATTACCAAAACATCGAATATAGGAAATTTTGGACCACTCTGATTCACTTTTTATTAATTTAGGGCAACCCCTCATATCATATAGGAAATAAGTCTACATAAACTGTTTAGCCTTTCTCATTAAACAATATCTACATAAACCCATATATGACCCACAACACAAAAGAGGTAGAACTCCAATTAAAACACCTAGTTGGCATATCCCTAGCAAGAACTTCACCACATGTTAACCAAACCAAATTGTTGAGGAACCCATGGCAAAAGCTACAACTTGCACTGCTGCAATGGTTCTTTCACCGCCACCATTAACGACAATGGTTCTTCCTCTCACCTTTGCTGGAACTCATTTGAAACCCTTTGATTCTCTCTTGCTACTTTCAATCTGAGAATGAGATTGGGTTTTATGTTGGGTTTGGTTTTGGGGGTTTGTTAATTTACTGCAATTTGATTGGATTTAACTCAGTGGGCCTCATGTATTCATTATTTATCTAACTTGCCCTTTGGTGGATGGAGATTTTTGTTTCTTTTTTCCCTTTGGCCCCTCGGATGTTAAGAATAAACATATGGGTTTGATTTCATGAGTTAGTCGTTGTATAGATTACAGTACATGTGCTTTTGGTTGCCGCTGGAATACAGTTCTATGTTTGAGTTTTTTGTCTAGAAATGTTAAAAAAGTGCCATAACAAGAATCATGTTAGTGGGGCCCAATGTAGTATATTAGATTAGAATAGAGTTCTTTGATTCTGGAAGCTATTGGATTTTTTTATTTATATTTGATTTATATTCCTCCATTTTGTTCTTGTAGAAGTCCTTAAGCAATCAAAATCCTAGCTTTTTGATTCTTGTTATATTTGTTTTTGCCTAAAAATGTGTTTTTCTAACGGCAAACGGAGAGGCAGGTTACGGAAGGCTAATGGAAGTTACCTCAGGTGGGCAAAGTGTAAAGTTTTAAACCACGGGTAGGTAAAATGAAAACGGGCCATACCACTGGTGGGTTTATTGTAATTATCCCAAAAATAAATATTTTTTTATTCAATTCCAAACTCTCTCTCTCTCTCTCTCTCTCTCTCTCTCTCTCTCTCTCTCTCTCTCTCTCTGTGCCTTTTTTTGTGAAGTGTGATAACTCTCCTATGATCAGACTATGAGATCTGATGGCTTCAGATTCTAACATAGTGGATGTCACCACCTTTTCCCTAAGGCAGTAGGTGATGCTTGGAAGATGATAGGATTCTTAAATATAATATAGAGAAATTCACAGAAGATGCTAGAATTTGGAATAAAGATGTCTTGGCAACCTTTTCAGAGGAAGAACAGGGTGGAAGCTAGGTTGAGGGGCATTCAAACTAGCATTGCAAATAGACACCAAGTGAACACCTCCTGGAGATTGAAACCAGTTAAGGAAGGAGTATTTTGATGTTTTACAACAGGAGGAAGAGTTCTGGTCCATCAAATCTAGGTATAACTGGCTTATACAAGGTGATAGAAATACAAAATTCTTTCACACCTCGGCTTTGGTCAGGAGGAAAAGGAATAGAATTGTGGGTTTAAAAGATAGTCATGATGTCTGGTATCACAATGAAGATGAGGTTGCTGCCCTTATCAGGACAGGGTTTCAGGATCTTTTTAAATCTAGTGCTGTCAGTGCTCCTAGGGGACTTGGGATATTCCTTCATGGAGCAGCCGTTTGTCACCAGAGGCGAGTGATCAGGTGTCGAGGGATATTTCGATACAAGAAGTTAAGGATGGTCTTTGGAGTTTGAAACCTTTTAAGGCACTTGGACTTGACGGATTGCACGCTGGTTTCTTCCAAGCGTATTGGAATATTGTGGGGAGTTCTGTCTTTGATGAAGTTAAGGAGATTTTCAGCAGCGGTACCATGCCTGATACTTAAATGAAACTCTCATTACCTTCATTCCGAAATGCCTTGAGGCTAATAGTTTGGGTTCCTTTAGGCCCATCAGCTTGTGCAACACTATTTATAAGGTTGTCACAAAAATGATTGTTAAGAGATTGAGGCCTCATCTTCCAAATCTCATCTCCCCTTTCCAAACTGCCTTTGTTTCGGGTAGAATGGGGGTTGATAATATGATCATAGCTCAAGAACTCATCCACACCATAAGTTTAAAGAAAGGACAGGTAGGGTTCATGGCAATTAAATTAGACTTGGAAAAAGCCTATGATAGGCTGGAATGGCATTTTATATGTGATATGTTGAAGCTCTACAATTTTCCTCCACATCTCGTTAAGCTTATTATAAGCTGTGTCTCAATTTCATCCATTTCTATGCTTTTCAATGGGGGGAAGCTTGAGTCTTTTTTGCCCTCTAGAGAAATTAGACAGGGGGATCCTTTATCTCCCTACTTGTTTATTATGTGCATGGAGTTGCTTGGGTATCTTATTTTGGAGAAATGTAGTGCTAAGCTTTGGGACCCTATAAAAGCTTCGAGGAATGGCCTGGAATTCTCTCATCTATTTTTCGCCGACGATTTGCTTCTTTTTGCTAAAGTTGACATGAAGAACTGCTATAATATTAGGGAAGCCTTGGACACCTTCTGTGAGTTATCTGGGCAAAAGGTTAGCCTCCTAAAATCGAAGGTATTCTTCTCTCCGAATGTCAGTCCTGAGCATCACAGTGAGATGTGTGAGGTGCTTGGTATTAGGTCTACCCCCAACCTTGGTAAGTACCTTGGTTTCCCCTTAAGCATCAAGGTGCATCTTCTCAAGACTTAAATTTTGTCATTGAGAGAGTTCAAGCCCAACTGCAAGGTTGGAAGGCTAGCTTGCTGTCCATGGTAGGTAGAGTCGTTTTGTCTCAGGCTGTTATCTTGGCCATTCCCTCCTATGTGATGCAAGGGTGCATGCTCCCTTTTTAGAGTTTTAAATAGCTTGGACAAAATCAATAGAAATTTTGTGTGGGGATCAAATGATTCGGTTAAGAAAATGCATATGGTAAATTGGAAGAAAGTCATAAAACCAAAAGCTAAAGGTGGTTTGGGCCTTCAGGAGGCCAAAGGAAGAAATCTGACGTTAGCTGCTAAGTTGTCATGGAGAATGCATCTCTGTAGAGATGCTGGCTAGGCTGAAGTTTTGCGTAAAAAGTATTAGTCTCTGGGAGCACGCAGGAAAGGGGCTCATTCTCGGGTCTGGACTGCTATCAAGAAGGGTGAGGCCATTTATGAGTTAGGCTCTAAGTGGATTATAGGAAGTAATAGCATGCTGAGCTATTGGCACAATAAGTGGCTCAATGCAAGTTGTTTGAGATCCTTGATTGAAGGCCCCTTTCTAGAAGGGAGGAGAACCTTTTGGTTAGAGATATTATTTTGGATGGAAGTTGGGATTTAAGGTTTCTGTCTTTTGATTTGCCTCGGGATATCAAGCATGTAATCCTAGCCACTCCCCTTCGTAGATTCTCAGATAGAGAAGATCAGAGAAGTTGGACTTTTAATCTCAATGGTAGTTTTGACCCAAAGAATGCCTATCTGTTGGCTGTAGGTGATGAGCGCTCCCCTGAATTCAAGGGGAAATGGATATGGAAGGTGAGAACCCTTCCAAAAGTCCACATGTTTTTATGGAAGTGCCTCCATCAGAGTCTCCCCGTGAAGAGTGTCCTTTGTGATAGAGGTATTACTGAGCTTGGTGGATGTGATTCTTGCTCTGAAGATAGAGAGAGCATTTTACATGTGTTAAGGGATTGCCCCATAGCTCAAAACTTCTGGAGCCTGGCGACATGCCCCTCTGAGCTTAGGGCTTCTTTTTCCTTAGAGCTAGACCGACGGCTTCTTTTAAATGCCAAAAGCTCTAGCTGTGCAGTGGATAAGAATTATGACTGGTCCCAGTTTTTCCTCCTTCGATTATGGAATCTCTAGATCCAACGGAATCATAGAGTTTTCAAAAACTGTGCTTGTAATCCTAATCTGGTGAAGCAGGTTGAAATGCAAGTGCAAGAATTCATTTATTATGTTGACAGTCAACCCGAAAAGAAAGATATGGGGTTGAAGGAGATAAGATGGACTAAAGCTGCTGATGGGTGGTATAAGCTTAACATTGATGGGTTAGTCACTAGTGCAAATGGGCTTACTGGATGTGGAGGACTTATTAGAGATAGGGATGGTCAGTGGGTTGCTGGTTTTGCAAAAAAGATTGATGCAATTTCTAGTCTTGCAGCTGAGTTGTGGGGCTTGCGTGAGGGGCTGGCTTTGTGTGTTGATATACAAGCCTAAGCAGTTGAAGTGGAGCTTGATGCAGCAGCAGCAATTTCAATTATTTCTTGTAACAGCAGGTCTAATGGGGACTTCTCTAGACTTGTTGATGATTGCAGGGACCTCCTGCTGCAGTTGCCTCAGGCTAAGGTGTCTCATTGCTACAGAGAAGCGAACTTCTGCGCTGATGCTCTTGCTAAGTTGGGAGCCTCTTCCATTGATGTTGGTTCGCGTTTTGCTGCCCCCTACTGTTATAAACCCCGTTTTGCTTTTTGATTCTCTTGGTTTGTATCGTAATAGGTATGTCCTAATGTTTGTGAAACTATTCCTAGTTGATCTTTAATGAAATCCGTTGTTTACCAAATTACTAAAAAAAAAAAAAAAAAAAACAACTTGTATCCTTGTATCAATTGAAAAGTGTGGATGACCACTTTTATTTTATTTTATTTTTTTTATTATTTTTTTTTTCAAAAAATAAAAAGTGCTGATGACCACTTGAGAAGTTCATATTTATCTTCATATTTCCGTGTCTTACTAATTATTTCTTTTATTTCATAATACGTGATCAACATAAAATTGTTCAAATTCAAGCTCTGTCCAATTTATAAAGGGTAGTTGTTTTCATATAACACAGAGTAGGCTTTCTCCAAGAATTAGTAATTGTACTATCTAATTTATCTATTATCACGTTGATTCTATCTAAAATTATAGAATTTATTTGATGGATAAAAAATCTTATGGTTTCATGCTAAATATTATGTGGGGTAATATTGTTAAACATAGTCAATATTATTATATTTATATGTGGCATATGTCTATTAACATGATATACATCATTGTGTATCCTTCGCATGATAGTCTCTTTACAAGTGTAAGTTCTTGTAAGAAAGGAGGCAAGGGCGGGGTTTAAGTCTCCACGAGAGTTTCACACATATATACATTTAAATTAGACTAGAATGAGATTTCTATCTCAGATATAAAAAAAAAAAAAAATTTAATAAAAGAAAATATATACATGAGTCTAATGTCATGCTTTATATTGATTGTCTAACGATGTGAGGGGAGAAGAGAGACAAACCAAATCACACCACCATCGATCCACCGCCGTACCCACCAAAAACACCACTGCACTACCACTATACCAAATCGCACCATCATTGATCCATTACCTCACCCACCATAGAGAGAGAGAGAGAGAGAGAGAGAGAGAGNATAAAAGTAATAGTTTTTTTAATAACTATTTATATTTCTCATAAAATAGTATTAAATTTTTAAAATATTATCATTCACGTGTTAAATGATTTATAATTTATTAATAAGGATTTAGTTGATGTATGCCTTAAGGCATAAATTAATTATTCATTTTAAAAAATTTTATAAAAATTAAAATATAAAAAAGTTAATATTTTTTTTTCTATAAATTTTCTTAAAATGGTTTAGTAACATATACCCTAAATGAAATATAAACTCTATTAACAATTGAAAATGTTATAGTGCCTTTAAGAATGATTTATTTGATGATTCACAATAAAAAACTTGTATAAATTATAAGGTGATTAAAAATAGTACTTAAATGATAAAAAAAAACTCAAAAATTATTTATTGACTCTATATTTCCTAAAATTGCTTAATGTCACCTTAAGTTAACATATCCTTAAAAATTATCTTAAAGACTCTTTTGTTTTTTTTCCATTTTCTTTTTCAATGTCCTTCCTCATAATTGCATAGATCAAATCACAGTTTTTATTGCCCAATGTGACGTGTGATTGGGAGAAGAGAGAGACGCAACCATCCGGCCAATATATAATTGATAACCTTTTTTAATAATGTTTTCATGCAAAAAGAAAAAAAGAAAAAAGAAAAAATATAATCACAATATCATGGCCGCCATCATTTGTCTTGTTCGGCACCTTTTTCCAATCAACTCCAAGCATCTTTATATTTGGGATAATATATTGAATCAAGCAGTTTATATAAATTGTACTCGATTCTCAAAAAAAAAAAAAAAAAAAAACATAGATATATATATATATATTACTTGAAAATTATATATATCACTTGTACTCAAGTGCTATATATCAAACTTAAATCCTTCTCCTCCTCAAGGATAGATCACTTGAGTGATATTACATGATAGTTTATTTATTATGGTTTTGGGTGAGAAAATTAAGTTAGAATAGTCAAGGTGTTAGATGGAGTGTGAGAGGTCCGAGTGTGAGAGGCCTGAGCGTGAGCGGTCTAGAGAGGAAGATGCTGAACTCCAACGGAGTACCAAAAAAATCAAGGAGTCAACAGACACCACTGCTTTTACTTCCCCGATATCCTTCAAGGATAAACTCTTGGGTGAAATCCCAGGAGCGTTTATGCAAGCTTTCAACTTGGAAGTAGCAAACATGGAGAGTAGTGTGCCTGCTGTGGACATTGATGATCTGAACAAGGGTCTGATAGCGGTAAAGCTCCAACCGGAGACTAGAAGCCACATTAGAGCTAAATGGGCTCATGCACTTATAGTTAAGGTTTATGGGAGAACAGTGGGCTTCCATTTCCTGCACTCCAGGGTGATGAGCATGTGGAAACTAGCGGGTAGGTTAGACTGTGTAGACTTGGGGAAGGACTTCATTTTTGATTCAGTTTGGCCTTGTTGAGGACTATGATAGGGTGCTTAGGGGGGGGGGGCTTGGTTTGTAAGGGCCATTACCTAACAATGAGAATGTGGGAACCAAACTTTAAACCTTCATTGGCTGTTTGTAGCTTGGTGGCAGTATGGGCTCGCCTACCTGAACTTCCTTTTGAATATTATGAGCTTGTCTTCCTTAAAGAGATTGGTAATCCCATCGGACCTGTTTTAAGGATTGATGCCAATATGGCTTTAGAGACGAGGGGAAGATACGCTAGGATTTGCATCCAAGTCGACCTTAATAAGCCTTTGGTTAGAAGAATCCTTTTGGAAGGGGTGGTTCAAGAAATCCAATATGAAGGTATAAGCTCTTTATGCTTTTCATGTGGCCATGCTGGACATTGGCAAGAAGCTTGCCCATATACAGTCCGGGCAATTAGCCCCAAGTAGAGATAGGAGGAGGAAAGCGGTCTGAATGGGGGGGGGGGGGGGAAGGAAGTGGGACCAGTTGGCCTGAACCCCGAACTGTGGACAAGCTAGATGAAGAGACGCGTGAGGAATTTGGACCATGGATGTTGGTCACAAGAAGAAATGCAGGACCCAAAGCAGGTAAGTCACGTTTCCCTACAAGTATGACAGCCCATGGGTCTGATGCAAGTGCTAAAGGAAGTAGGGAAGGCCATGTGCCTCTAGCCAATCACCAACCTTCCAAAAATGACTTTAAGTCCCATCGCGGATCTTTTGAAGGGAACGGGAAAAAGGGAAGACAAGACCTTTCTAATATTGCATTGGAAAAGAGTGGATTTTACTCGCAAGGCACGACAAATATAGCCGTTGAGTCTCCTCGAGCCATCCCCTCAAGTCAGTCTTTGGCTCACTCTCTCTCCTTCGTCGTAGGGGTTGGGTTGCATCCCAGCTCAGTTGACATCAAGATTAGTGATAGTTGCCCATCTAAAGGCGTGAGTTCGCTGAGTGCTTTTGCTGTGTGAACCCCAAGTGGGAAGGGAAAAAGTTTGGCTAGTCCTCATAGAAGACGGAAGCAAGCACCAGTGGGCAATTTTTCGTCAGGGGAAAGTAATGGCATTATTAGAGGGGATGATGAATCAAATAAAAGCAAGCCTAACGATGGTTTGGGGTGGTTCAATTAGGCCGAGATGGAAGCTTGGAGCCACATTTTTCCTTTGACGCCAGTAAGCCAAAAGTTAGGGACGCTCCCTCTAAGCGACCCGGCATGGATGGAGTGGATAAAGCATTGGTGGGTCTTCCCCTTGGATAGGCCAACGGAAGCAGAGGCCAAGATCTTCGGGTGGAGAGCGCTATCACCTCTCTCTCTGGAGCTACGCTTGAAAGCCTCAAGTAGCTTGGACGAAGCCGTCGAAAGGAGAATTATGAATGCCGGGATAGTTGCTGTGGGTTGCAAGAGGAATATGAGGAACAAGATGCTACTGCAAATGGTTGCCCCACTTCCACCACTCAACCTTCTGATAAGCTTAAGGGAATACCCACTAGGGATACTAGAGCATGCAATAATCTTGGGGGAAGGGGAGGAGTTTCCAGGAAAATCTTGAGGGAGATGGGATGGAAGGCGTTGAGCAAGATGGGAGCCCAAAGTCCCAGTGAGACTGGACCTTACCCACTCAATCTGATCCAAGGAATGTACTTTTGTGGAACTGTTAAGGGGCTTTAAACCCTCGTTTTCAACGTGTTCTTTTTGATTTGGGTAATACTTATTCTCTTGCGCTGGTAATTGTTATAGAGACTCGAGTTGGTGGGAGAGGGCAAAGCAAATTACTGATAGATTCCCATTTGACGGGGCAATCCATGCTGATACTGTTGGTACTTAGGAGGTATCTGGCTTTTGTGGAACTCTGACTCTGTGGAGGTCATTCAACTAGCAAAGACGGAACAGGAAATTCATGTCGTGTTTTTTTTCATAAAAATTTAATAAAAATATATTCTAAACGAATTTTCTTAAAACTTCTATTAATTTCAAAAAATCATTAAAAATAATTAATTTTATTTTTACATAAAAAATTTTAAAAATAATTTTTAAATTTGGTATATTAGTTAACTTTTCCCAAAAAGCAACTAAAAGATAAATAGAATAAGAATCTTCTGGAGCAGAGACCGGAAATCTATACTTTTTTTTTATAATTGACAGGAAATCTATACTAATGTCTCGTTAAAAGCCTCTTTCCATAGTCCCCAAATTATAGACTACCTACAATGTCCCACCATCCACTTCCTCATGCACGGCTATGAGGAAGGCAGAGCTAGCATTTTTTATTTGGCTGAGTTGAAGATAACAGTAGTGCTTGCTGAATTCTCCTAGATAGCAATCATTTTTTGTAGTGCGGCACAGGTGATAAACGCATGGCTCAATTAATTAACTACTGTTAATTGTTTATGTATTTGTTTATGGCTCTTGTAGTTCCTATATTTTATGTATTTTAAGGAAATTTTAATACTATTTTCTTAGAAATATAAAAAAAAAAATTATCAAAAAAATTAGTTACATTTTTTTCCAATAAAATTTTTTTAAGAATAGTTTCTAAACTAATATGGCATCAATTAACTTTTACCTCTGTATATTATGATATATAATAATAATATTATATTATAATACTATTATATCTTATTATGAGCACGGTTAATGTGTCCTTTTAGAAAAAATTATTAATAAATTATTTTTTAAAAGTTTTTAATATCACTTTTTTCTAAATTATTTGCTAAATCAATTCTCTTATGGTGTTGTTTGGGAACTTAGATTTGGATTCGGATTTCAAATTAATAGATTTCAAATCAAGGGATTTCAAATTCATTGATTTTAGGAGTTATTTCAAATCCAAACATTTTATAGGTTTAAAATCATTGGGGATTTGTCAAATCCAAATCTTTGACCATTTTTAAACTTCCCAAATAAGTTATTTGAATTTTAATCACTCAAATCCAAATCCAAATGCCCAAATCATGTTATTCAAACACACCATTAGAGTATTTGGTTCAAAATTCTATCATTATTAAGGGAAAAAAGCACTTTCTTTTATGTTTGGGAGTATGTTACAATTTTTTCTCCTAAAATTTAAAATCAAACAATTTTATCCTTTTTGGAAATAAGCAAATATTTTCATTTCATTACAACATTTTGTCTATCTTTCCCACAATTTTACAAATGTTCTTTGGACAAAATTTATAACTTAAGGCTACAACCTTATTCAATAAAATAAACATTACTACGTATTTTGAAAATTTAACTGTGGAATTGCATATTCTTTACGCTATGAATACACATATCAAATTTTATGTCAATCGGATCTTATTTACTATATGATCTATAAGCTTATATTTTATGCATAATTTTAAACTGTAATAAGAAAATGTAATCTAATGGTAGGTTTGTGAAAATTGACTTCTAATAGATATTGAGCAAAGTTATAGATTTAAGTTACAACTAATTTTGTAAATAAACTTTGTCCACGCTCTTTTCCAAACAAAATAGGCTGACCCTTTCCAAACTTAGCTACCCCTACTTTGAGCCAATTTTTGCCCACCTTATACATAGCGGTGAGGACTTTAATACATAATCTATTTTTCCGGGACAAACACAAAACCCTCCATGTACGCTTCACTAACAAAACAAAGTTACCAAAATTTTTAAACCCCAATTTTCCTTCATTCATCGGTCCACAATGCTCAGACCTGGCTGTATGAGTATAAAACAAATTACCCGTGTCTTTCTTTGGTTTCCACCAAAAGCGTCAAACCAAAGAATCCTTATCAATATAAGCATCAAACTAAAGAATGTAACATCGTAGACTAACAAATGCGTTCAATGTAAATTATCTTGCATTCACAAAAAGCTTTTGCTTTTCCATGAGCTAATTTTACCTCTAGTTTCTTTTTTCTTTTTCTTTTTTTCTTTTTTTCAAACGAAAAGTCCTAAGATTTTTCACTTGATAAAACAAAGGAACCCCCGAATTCCTGGCCTTTAAGGTAATTATCTTTAGGCATAGCTAGTTGATTCTTTAATTTCTTGAGAAACTAAGAATGAACTCCCCTAATTTGAAGCAAACAAACTAGATTTATCCAAGCTTATGAATTGATAATGCATAAAAATCATTAGTAAGTTGAACATTCGCACGGACAAAATTGCTAAATGCCCTTTTTGGGCAAACTAAGCAGCGTTTTGCCCTCTTTCTCAAACTAATTAGGGAAATGCCCGTCTTTTGAAAATCGAGTTTCTCAAAATCGATTTAGGCCCTATAGCAGCGTTTTTAAAGAGCCTATAGTAACGTTTTCAGGACCAATAGTGGCATTTTGTAACTCGATTTATATGAAATCGAGTTATAGGTAAAAAAAATTAAAAAAATTGCCTATAACTCAATTTAATGGAAGTCGAGTTACAAAACGTCATTATAGGTCCTGAAAACGTTACTATAGGTCCTTAAAAACGCTGTTATAGGGCTTTAGAATTTTTTTTTTTTTTTTTTATAACTCGAAATAGCCAAGCGGTGCAAAAGAGAAATCCAAGCAGTGCAATTACTTGGTTCACGCACATGACAGTTATTGCCTTGGAAGTGACATAAGGCCATGAAAGTGTTATCCCGTAACAGTGCCTTTGTCCAAACCATTAAGTGTTAAACTTCTATCTTGACGGTTATATAACAACATCATCTAGAAGTCTATAGAAACTTCAATCTATATAACCGAATGGTCTTCAATCATTGTTATATAGCAAGGATTCAAATGAATCCTTTAAGACAACAAAAGACAACCGTGGGCCAACATAAATGCTTTTGAAGATGGAATTCCATTTTAAAAGGAATTCACTTCACATCAACGCAAAGTCAATCTCCAAAAAATAATTATGAAATCAAAAATCCTATAAATGTGATTATATAGAACAATCACGGCAGATTCAAGAATCCCATAACACAAAGAAAATGATATTCTTTGATTCTAAAATTCAATCACATGCTATACAATCATGATATGAAAACCTGGCTCTGATACCAATTGTTGGTTAAATCTAGTTTTGTATCTCATACAAAACACATAGCGGAAGCAATAAACAAAGATCTATTTCATTCATGATAGATAACTTGCATTATGTAAATTTCAGAATTTAAGAACAAGATTGCGTACCTTGGTGCGGTGAAATTCAAAACAAAAGATTATAAGTACTTGAGAACACTTTTAATCTTCACTCCAATTCCACTTTACGCCTAAGAAGTGTGGTCTCTCAATCAATTTCCAAGGGAGAATAATTGAGTGGTTTCACTCGCACATACACACCACTTCACAATAGTGTTTCACTTTTTCTCTAAAAAAATTCTGTATGTCTCTCCCTTTATATATAACTGATTATCTAATTGGGCTGGCCTATTGGGCCTTTCCAATTGGGCTTTAATGTGTGGCTTAGAGTGGGACCAAAAGGACCAATAAGACACTAGCTCCAATGGGCCTTGGGCTTTTCTGTCAACTCTTGACAAGTCCAAAGTTACCATTAATTATATTTAATACCACTATATAAATATAATTGCACTCTAGGCCTTATTAATAAATTATATCCCAAAACTTTATTATACATGCAACCCCTTCATAAAATATTCGTAGTAATTCAAAGTCATAAATATAGATTGTCACTTTAAAGATTACTACGTCTTAATCCTGGGGTACCCGGTTTAATCCTTTTAAGTTATTCATTATATATTTATAAAATTCAATTTCATAAATATATACTTTA
Organism: Quercus suber; assembly: GCF_002906115.3. Taxonomy (NCBI): domain Eukaryota; kingdom Viridiplantae; phylum Streptophyta; class Magnoliopsida; order Fagales; family Fagaceae; genus Quercus; species Quercus suber. Next base: position 140,498 of record NW_027069939.1, on the reverse strand, counting down.
GTAATTTCTTACCAAAGTGGTTAGGCCTAACTCTCTGAATAACTAAACTCATTAAACTTATCTCAAGAGAATATTTTATATCTCTGTTAAGAGACTATGAATTCCATCTTGAGAATATATGTTCCATCAACACGAAATGTGGCTGCCCAACATACTGAGGTTTTGACCATTACTTTAGATCTCACTCCTAATATATCAAAGCAACCTACACTTCATAATTAGGTCCATTATTCTCTCAGGATTAAGAGTTCATGCAAATATAAGTTGTGAAATTTATTATTCAATTGACAGTCGTTAGGAGAATAATAAATCTCACAGCGGTCCAGTTCAATATGTCTTAACTCTTAAAACATATTAACACATCAACTAGAAATCTCCACTTCCATGATCAAGACAAATCATCTTAGTTGATATGTTATAGTCTTCGCAGATGAAATGCCCAATTTCATCACCGATTATGAACTAAAATTCTGAGTTTACAAAGAACTTGTGACTTATATCTTCTGTGACTAAATCACATAAATCATACTATGCATCTCGTGGACTAAATGATAATATCCGAATATTCATGTTACTATTATTTTAGATAATAATAAAACAACTTTATTAATTACAATATTAAGTTATACATCATGTCATACATAATGTCATACATAATATCATACATAGCATCATACAATAGGATTTAAGGGCACTAATCCCAACACCTTCATCCTGCTTCCTTTTGGTCATCATTCCTTTAGCGGTCACTGCATCCTCTGCATTCATATACTTCTAGGCCTTGTGAAGTAGCTCCGCTACTATTTTTAGCGGACTCTTGGTGATTGAGAAAAAAAATCTCCTAGTAGCAATCCTACTTGGAAGGTTGTCAGGATGAGTATTTGTGTATACCTTCGGATTCCATTGTTCCTTACCTTTGGATTCCATTGTTCCTTGGCTTTATGGACAATATGAATTCCAGCATTTATGAGTAACAACTAGTACGTTATCAATGGGAGTTCTGAAATACACAGCTCACTTGTTACCATTGCTCCATCTGTTACATTTCATCATCAATACGTGCAATAAATGTGTAACGCTTGCTTTAATCGTCATTAATGGAAATGACAATCCCAGATTATTTTTTTTACTCATCAGTTGTCCTACTGGAATTATTAATAAGGACTGTTTTCATTTGAAACAACCTTCCGTCCAAGACAATGTAGCCTAACTGCAAGACACTACCGTCGTATAAATTAAGGCTCCGAACTCGTTTACTTCTTTCTTTTTCCTTTTTTTTTTTTTTTTTTTTTTGGATGTACCATCCAAATAAATTAAACTAACTTTATATATACCCACATGATAATGATACATCAAAAACGCTAAACTAATTTTTCTACCCCAAAGAACCAAGCGCATATGCTACAAAATGAGAATATAAAAACATAAGCCATTCAGCTAAACTCTTACCCATAATTTGGCACGTAACCACTTTCAAAACCCTACATTCCATGGGAGACATTGGTGTTTCTAATTGAGTGGTTATCTGACCATAAAGAAGCATGAAACGACACATTAACATATGGGACTTACTGTGCATAAAGTAATGTTATTGACTAGATATTATATTCTGATAAGTCTCACAAAGTCTCATTCTATTTATTCTGTAACATTCAATTCATGATCTAACCAATAAGCTTGACGTTGACATAAATGGCACTGGCTTTTATTCTGCCTTTTCTTTGGTGGGTATTAAAGTTATCAACTTCATCATGACCTGGAACTTCACATCAGCTAGTGATCATGCATTCTAATATTGCCGTCATGATTATCTTAATGCCATGCATGAAAGCCTCAAATTTACTGAAACAATAACTGTACCGGAGATTAGATGATTCGGAACCGTTAACTTCATGTTTTTGTTGGCTTAATTATATGCTAAATTTGTTTGTAATTTATTCTCTCATTTTAATGTATTTTTCTGAGGATAGAATGTACTTGAACCTGATCAAAACTGTTGGAAGTGAATTACGTGACATGTCTATGATATGTACTACCCACGGATTGGACACGTGACAGCCAAAGGTAAAATTTTTATCAAGTGCAAGTCACGACGTAGCTAGGTTGCAACAGGTCATGACTGGAAAACAGAGAGAAATTATGTACTATAAATTACAACATAAGCCAAACTTGGCTTATATTGTAATTAATAGTACATAATTTCGGAATGTAGGACGTGGGAAAAGAGTACGAGCTAAGCTTATAAGACTAAAGAGATCATGTATACATCCTAGCCTTTTGTATAAGAGATAGAGCCCATGGCCTTAAGAGTGAAATTCTTTCATTCTCTCCTCCCTACCCTCTCACATTGATATATCTCAGAGAAGAGATTTTAACCATCATATTCTTCACCATATTTGAGTGTTATAGTGTTGATTGGTTTGAAAACCATTGGAGCCATCTGAAGTCCAAATCAAGTTTGGTGTTTTTCTATTGGAAGCTCAAGATGACTCTGAGGGGCTCGATGAAATCGGTTGTCAGCTAGAACAGGGTTTAAGTACTTATGAGGATATGGGCTTGAAAGGTTCATAATCATCCTTATACTGCAACTATTCATACTAGTGGAGTTTTTTTGATAGGGTGTTGATGGAAAGGTTTATTCTACCCAAGTACTCTGTTTTCCTTCATAAATACGTCTTGGTGTTTGCTTGTAGTTTGATTTCTTTTCTGCATTCATATATTGCTATTTGCATGCTTTAATTCATTTTTGAATATGCTTGCGATATGAAATTTTGGTTTATATTGGACTTATTGATGGATTTAGTCTAATTTTGTTTAAGCTGTAAAATTTAATTAAAGGATCTAATTAAATTTTTTGGGCATTCATTCCAAAGCAGCCAGATGCCGCCAGAAAAACTTTTTGGGATTATCACCTGCAGCGACCATAGTATCCACGCTCTTGTGACGGTATCCTCTTTGTCCATTTCCTTTTTACTTACTGCTGTTTACGCCCCCCCCCCCCTCAATTTTATAAGCGTAAAACTTTTTGGGATTATTTACAAAGCTATGCTAGGAATATATCTCTTCCGTGGGTCCTATTAGGGGATTTTAATGATATGCTGTCGGATGATGAAAAACTTGGAGGTCTTCCGGTTAATAGGACTCGCATCTTAGCTTTTCGTAATTGCATGGATAAGTGTGGCCTCATGGACCTTGGTTACCATGGTCCTCGTTTCACGTGGACCAACAAAAGCCCAAATTGGCAAACCACCATTAAAGAGCGATTGGATAGAGGCTTGGTCAATGCCAACTGGGCGTTGCTCTTTCCTGCCGCTGAAATTCACCATCTCCCTAGGGTTAAATCTGACCACTGCCCCATTTTGCTTAACACTGACCCTTCTGAGCAAAGACCCCCCAAACCATTCCGGTTCGAGCAAATGTGGCTGACCGATCCCACCTTTCCTTCCCTTGTGGAGGATAGTTGGCAAGCCTCTGGTCGGATTCCCTCCACTTCCTCCTCCTTATCGAGGTTCCCTCGGTGCCTGGAAGCGCTGACTAAAAACATCCAGTTCTGGAACAAAAACCACTTTGGAAATTTATTCCATCGCAAAACCCGTCTGTTAGCGAGACTTCGGGGTCTTCAAGTGGCCTTGGCTAGGAAACCCACCGCCTATCTTTACTCGCTCGAGACCCAGCTTACTCAAGAATATAATACTGTTCTCCATCAAGAATATTTATACTGGCGTCTTAACTCGCGTATCATGTGGTTAAACTATGGGGATGCCAATACTAAATATTTTCACATCAAAACCATCCAACGTCGCTGTCACTCACGGGTTGTTACCTTAAAAGATGACACGGGCTTATGGCTTACTAGGGAGTCCTTAAGCCACCATATTCACAATGCATTCAAAAATCTATTCCAGGCCACATCTGCGTCTCGACCCCTTACATCTAGGACTACGAGGCTCTGCTGTCCCAATAGCCCCTTCTCTACCCAAGCTCAGGTTCTTACTAGGATCCCCCAACCTGAAGAAATTCTCCTGACCCTTCGGGATCTCCCTCCCTTAAAGGCCCCTGGTCCGGATGGCTACCATGCTCTCTTTTTCCAATCAAATTGGACTAGTTTAGGCCCGAGCATCATTCAGGTCTTTCAAGATATTTTTGAGCATCTCACTATCCCTCCAAGCTGGGGTACCACGAGCTTGGTCCTTATTCCAAAAGTAGCCCACCTTGAATTGATCAATCAATTTCATCCTATTAGCCTCTACAATACCCTCTACAAACTTCTGTCCCATATTATTGTGCATCGTCTCAAACCTTGTATGGCCAAGGCCATCAACCCCTGTCAAGCGGGATTTGTTCCGGGCCGTCGGACGAGCGATAATATTATCATAGTATAAGAGGTTATTAAGACTCTTATATCTCGCCGGGGACGGGTGGGATATGTTGCGCTCAAACTGGATCTTGAAAAAGCTTATGATCGACTCGAGTGGTCATATATCTAGGAAACTCTTGAATTTTTCCAACTGCCTCCAACCCTCATCACCCTCATCATGAATATGATCTCCTCTACTCGGTTCCATATTCTATGGAACGGGTCTCCTCTCCCAGAAGTCGTGCCTAGTCGTGGGCTGTGACAGGGTGACCCTCTTTCCCCATACCTGTTTATCCTGTGTTTGGAGAGATTGTCCATCAAGTTGGATGAGGCTGTCCGTGATAAACTTATCCACCCGATAAACTTCAGAACTGGGGTCCGCCTCTCGCATTTATTCTTTATTGATGACGTCTTCCTGTTTACGAGAGCCATAACTAGGGACTGTAAGAATCTTTATAGACTCTTACAAAATTTCCGCGAGTCGTCCGGACAGCTCATAAGTGTTAATAAGTCCAGAACCTGGTTCTCTCCCCGCACTCCTCGGCGCTTAAAAGAGCAGGTGGTTAGAATTCTGGGCCTTCCCACCACGGTCCATATTGGTACCTATCTGGGAATGCCCATTTTTACCACCCGCCACACTACTAGCTCCTATCAATATCTGGTGGATAATATTCGCAAGCAAATTGAGGGATGGCAGGCCAAATATCTTTCGATGGCTGGTCGGGCCACCCTCGTTAAAGCTTTTGCCACCTCTATCCCTATATATGCCATGCAAACCACGCTTCTCCCTCAAAAAATTTGCCACCAAATAGACCAGCTATGCAGTAACTTCCTCTGGGGAGATACCGAGCATCACAGGAGCTGCCACACAGTTAACTGGGAGACAGTCACGCGTCCTAAAGAGGCTAGAGGGTTGGGTCTATCCTCCACCAGGCACAGAAACCATGCTATACTTATGAATCAGGCCTGGCGCCTCCTTTCCAACCCTACTTCGTTATGGGCCCGGGTGCTTAAAGCCAAATATTTTCCTCACACTACCCTGTTTACTAGTCCTCGTACCTCACGAGGCTCCCATATTTGGACCGCTCTCCCGATTGGGGCCAAATTGCTTTTTGATGGTATGAGGTGGGTTGTAGGAGACGGAGCGACTATTAGAATTTGGAAGGACCATTGGCTTCCCAACGGCTCCTTATGAAACTATATTGAGGGTCCCTTCCTCCTCCATGATGAAGACCGTAGGGTTAATTTGCTCTGGGCTAGCCTTACGTGGGATTTTGATTCCCTAAACCTCTCTCTTTCCCCCCATCTCCAAGACCTACTTCTAGGTATCCTAGTGGCCCGTTTTGCTCGCCTTACCAACACCTTCCTATGGCCTTACAATAAGGGTACGTGTTCTATCCAGTCTGCGTCCAAATTTCTTTTTAACCAACATCAGACCCCATGGAACAAAGCCGTGTGGAACTGGATCTAGGATGCCCCTTGTCCCAAAAAGATCCAAATCTTCCTCTAGAAGGCAATGCGTAACCGTCTTCCCACCAAAACATACCTATCTTTTGGGCGCCCGTCTATGGATACCTGTTGCCCGCGTTGCTAGTCCCCGGAAACGACTATCCATATTCTTCGTGACTGCCCGTGGGCAAAAGAGGTATGGCACCAATCTCTGAGAATCTTGCCCCTCTCCTTCTTTCGGATGCCATTACAAGACTGGTTGAGACACAACACTACGCTGGATAGGGCCACTTTGCCCCATCACCCCCCTTGGCAAGTCTATTTCCCTTTCACTTGTTGGAAACTCTAGTTAGCACGCAATGAAAGAATATTCCAGAATCCATCTCGTTCCCAACATAGCCTTATCTACTCCTCCGCTCAAGCGGCGACAGAATTCCATTTCCTCGCCGGTTCCACTAGACGAGCCCCAATTCTGGTTCCTCAGCTTCTTCGATGGCATGCGCCCCCTTACCCCTATATTAAACTTAACACGAATGGTAGTGCCCTTAACAACCTTGGAACAGCTGGCGCAGGGGGAGTGTTGCGAGACCACTAGGGACGGTAGATCATGGGATTCTCTCTTCATGTGGGTCTAGCAACAAATAATATGGCTGAGTTGGCCGCGGTTAGACAAGGTCTGGTAATGGCATGGAATACAGGCACAAAATTCCTTCAGCTTGAGCTGGATTCAGAGGTGGTTATCAGCTGGCTAACAAAAAACAATATGAATTACCCTACTAATATGATGCCTTTGATTTGTTATTGCAGGAACCTCTTGGAACAGGAATGGGAAGTGCACGTGCTTCACGTGTATCGTGAGGCAAATGGATGTGCTGATGCTCTGGCGAAGCGGGGGACTTGCCAAAGGAATCTGATGGATGTATATAGTGAATGTCCCACTTTTGTTGATGTATCATATGTTAGGGACTTGACTGGCCTGGGGGACACTAGACTATGTGTTCCAGGTACAGGTGTTGGTAGTGTATGAACTCAATTTTATTTAAAAAATACCTCCCGCTTTCCACCAAAAAAAAAATAAAAATAAATAAAGGATCTAAATATATGCTAGGGGATTAGTAGCATTTATCGAAAACTTTGATAATATTTTCAATTAAAATAAAAACGTGGCAAAACTTGATCATGCTCTTTAAACTTAAACTAATTGTTTATTTATTTATTTTTTTGGGTAAAAACCAAATATCATTACAGAAATTAAGAAGAGTGCAAAGGCCGCAACCTCTCATAATACAATCCAGAGTTATCATAAAATAATAGTATACATAAGTTCACAGATGGACTGCTAAAAAGAATAAAATTTTGGATTAAATTTGGATATTTTCTTGTTAAAGCATCTGCACATTTGTTCGCTTTACGGAAACAATTAACGCTTCATTCTCACTTGAGGAATAAGTCATTTTGTTCTTTTCTTAACACCTACAATACACGTTTTAGACCGTTATATTTTTTTTACACTTTGCATCTATACTGGTTTCGAAAGGACATCATTATGGATAGTGGTATATAAGTGGAGGCCACCCGATTAGACCATCTAATATTGATGAACCCTATCCAATAGCTTAATCGAATGCTACCAAGAGGCAAGAGGCAAGAGGCGAGTGCATTATTATATAAGAGCCTATATCTCTTATAAATTATACCACCTCATATATAGCAATGATTATTTCCCATTTTCCTTTTGAAGATCCCTCCTGTACTTGGAAAAGCAAAATGGAGCCTTGTAGTTCTAATTTGACCTAGTCAGAGTTAGCAAACTTCAATAGTAACCAAGCCTATATTGCAATCTTGCATCGTTCATCCCAAAGATGGTACACTTTAATTTTCAAAACACCATACTTTGACAATTGCAACAATAAAGGTCTAACTTCTACTTCAAGAAAAACTACGCAATTTGTGTCTCAGATTTTCTTCTTCTGAGTGTCACTGGTATGTCACATTCGGATCCGCATCCGAAAAAAAATTCTCATTGCAGTAACGGTGTACAGTGTTGAAATGGTTGTTAAGTAACCATAGGTTAACGAGCATGATATAGTTTTATAAGTTATAGCCTACATCCACAACCTAAAAACCCTTGGATCATATGCAGAGTTAACCTGAGAGGATGCAGGCAAGTTGCACCTCCAAAACTCCTGTACACCAATACTTATAAGCATAGTTATCAAAAGGTGATAATGTTGAAAATGTCACCAGTGAGCCATACAATGCTCGCGCGCTCAAAACGTGACCTGCACAAAAGAAAAAGAAGACCTAACAGAGGACACCGGTGTGGTGCCGGCCAAATACCCTCCGAAGGTTAAGTTAGAACTTCTTACAACTCTAGAGTGCTAGAGAGGGTCTAATTATGCGTATCTTGATTTGTTAGAGTATTGGGGTTTTTATAGTAGTAGAGGATTGACATCTCCTCCTTAGACTAGAAGTTTTTTCCTTATAAGAATCTCTGTGAGCGTATATTACGGAATCTTTTCCTTGTAAGAGACTAACACCAATCGTGGGATGCAAGACATTTCCTTATATATCCAAGTGTGGAGGCCAAGGCAAATCCATATCAGAGTCGTTGGCTTTATCCCAGTCCCTTCAGCATTATTGTTGTCAGCTAACTCGTGGCGTCGTCCTTCATGTGTGTTTTGCACGTCAACCAAATCCCTACCAATTAACTAATGGAAGCACAATGGAGGCTGATGGCTTTAACCACAACCGTCAGCTTCAGACCGTCAATTTTGCCTATACCGTCAGCTTATGTCCCAACTTCAATAAATACTATTTTTTCCCTTATCAAAAGGAAAATTGTAATGTGTTTCATATCATGTATCATAAGATACATAAATACATATTAAAAAATTTTAAAAAAATTATAGATTTACAAATATAAAAATTATATTCATTTTATCAAAACATATTTAACTCTTTTTTTGTGGAACTCATGATTAATTTAATTAATATTACTTATATAATAATATTTGACAATATTAATTAAATAAATCAAATTAACATATGTTTATAGTCCTCACATTAAAATTGATTAAACTCAAAAGTGATAATTCATGACATATGAAACAAAGTAATGATTTCTTTCTCATCATGCTTAATCGTCTCCATCTATGCCAATTTTATTATCACATTCATCATCTTGCAAAATTATTTCTTCATCAATATTTTGTCCATCATCATCATAATGATCATTTACTTTCTCTTTGTGTTCTTTTATTTCAATAATTTTTCTTTATATTTATTCTTGACAATCTAGCTTCTTAGATATATCAATAACAAAAAAAAATTAAAAATAATAATATTATCATATTGTACCTTATTTGTAGTATATAAAATAAATTTTCAAATATGAAAGTGAAGAGTCAAGTAGTGTGTAGCCCAAATTTTGAAGGAGAGAAAAGGGGAAAAGAAAAACTCATGGGCATGTTGTTTTTAATGGGCTTAATCAAGTAGCCCTACAATTTTCTATTAAAAATAAGTTTAACAATTTTTTGAACTCGAATCAAAGCATAATTTTTTTTTAAAAAAAAATCGATTTAAATTCATAAATCTCTGTATATCGTACAGTACGTACAATTTTACGATATAATAAGATTCATATAATACGCAACTGTGTATTTAGAGCATAATCAATACATATCTACAATATGTACTTTTTTCACTGATCAATAAAATATGTATCGCATATCATGTCCTATGAAACTAACTTATAGGATAAAATGTTAGTCCCCTAGACAAAATATTTCTTTCACATGCACTATGTTTAGGAGTTTTGAAAAGAATTAAACGCAATGGAATAGATGATTCATAAATAAATAAATTGGAATTGAATGATAAGAAATATAAGATATTATTTCTAGTATGTTTGCACATGTGAGGGACCACAAACTTCTTGAGAAAGGGTGCTCTCCAAAAAAGAGATTTGGGTGCTTTTAAGGGCACCTCTCTTTCTAGGTAAGTGATGTGGAGTTGCCACTTATTTTTTATACAAAAAAAAAAGAAAAAAGTAAAAGTAAAATACAAAGCACATGATCAAAATACTTTATTGTCATTGATTGAATAATGATAAATACAATCTTGGTAAATTAAACCTTACAATCTCTGTAAAAGAATACAAAGCTTTTGTTCCTAGTTACAATCTACCTAAAATTAAGAAAAGAGAATTAAAAAAAAAAAAAAAAAGACACTAATCTACCTATCCAAAAATCCTAAGCTCAGAGGCTAAGTTACAGAATAGGAAGGTGTTAGGTACCCATTCTGCCCAGACAAAGCCTGGTCTTCTAGACTCTAATGACCAATATACCCTTTTTTGCATGATGTGAATGATATGTTGAACATACATGACAAACACTTAACCTGAACTAACTCAAGTAAATTTATCTTATGAATGTATACTCTTTTTTTAGAAAAATTCAGATATGTTTTGTGAATAAAAAAAAAAAAAAGATTTGTAAGGAAAAATCGAATCTATTTTTATGAAAAAAAAAAAAAAANTCATGTATCATAAGATACATAAATACATATTAAAAAATTTTAAAAAAATTATAGATTTACAAATATAAAAATTATATTCATTTTATCAAAACATATTTAACTCTTTTTTTGTGGAACTCATGATTAATTTAATTAATATTACTTATATAATAATATTTGACAATATTAATTAAATAAATCAAATTAACATATGTTTATAGTCCTCACATTAAAATTGATTAAACTCAAAAGTGATAATTCATGACATATGAAACAAAGTAATGATTTCTTTCTCATCATGCTTAATCGTCTCCATCTATGCCAATTTTATTATCACATTCATCATCTTGCAAAATTATTTCTTCATCAATATTTTGTCCATCATCATCATAATGATCATTTACTTTCTCTTTGTGTTCTTTTATTTCAATAATTTTTCTTTTTATTTATTCTTGACAATCTAGCTTCTTAGATATATCAATAACAAAAAAAAATTAAAAATAATAATATTATCATATTGTACCTTATTTGTAGTATATAAAATAAATTTTCAAATATGAAAGTGAAGAGTCAAGTAGTGTGTAGCCCAAATTTTGAAGGAGAGAAAAGGGGAAAAGAAAAACTCATGGGCATGTTGTTTTTAATGGGCTTAATCAAGTAGCCCTACAATTTTCTATTAAAAATAAGTTTAACAATTTTTTGAACTCGAATCAAAGCATAATTTTTTTTTAAAAAAAAATCGATTTAAATTCATAAATCTCTGTATATCGTACAGTACGTACAATTTTACGATATAATAAGATTCATATAATACGCAACTGTGTATTTAGAGCATAATCAATACATATCTACAATATGTACTTTTTTCACTGATCAATAAAATATGTATCGCATATCATGTCCTATGAAACTAACTTATAGGATAAAATGTTAGTCCCCTAGACAAAATATTTCTTTCACATGCACTATGTTTAGGAGTTTTGAAAAGAATTAAACGCAATGGAATAGATGATTCATAAATAAATAAATTGGAATTGAATGATAAGAAATATAAGATATTATTTCTAGTATGTTTGCACATGTGAGGGACCACAAACTTCTTGAGAAAGGGTGCTCTCCAAAAAAGAGATTTGGGTGCTTTTAAGGGCACCTCTCTTTCTAGGTAAGTGATGTGGAGTTGCCACTTATTTTTTATACAAAAAAAAAAGAAAAAAGTAAAAGTAAAATACAAAGCACATGATCAAAATACTTTATTGTCATTGATTGAATAATGATAAATACAATCTTGGTAAATTAAACCTTACAATCTCTGTAAAAGAATACAAAGCTTTTGTTCCTAGTTACAATCTACCTAAAATTAAGAAAAGAGAATTAAAAAAAAAAAAAAAAAGACACTAATCTACCTATCCAAAAATCCTAAGCTCAGAGGCTAAGTTACAGAATAGGAAGGTGTTAGGTACCCATTCTGCCCAGACAAAGCCTGGTCTTCTAGACTCTAATGACCAATATACCCTTTTTTGCATGATGTGAATGATATGTTGAACATACATGACAAACACTTAACCTGAACTAACTCAAGTAAATTTATCTTATGAATGTATACTCTTTTTTTAGAAAAATTCAGATATGTTTTGTGAATAAAAAAAAAAAAAAAGATTTGTAAGGAAAAATCGAATCTATTTTTATGAAAAAAAAAAAAAAAGATTTGAAAAGAAAAATCAAATATGTTTTGATGTAATTAAAAAGAACAACATTTCTATTTAAAAAATGTCAAATATGTTTTTGTGTAATTTTTTTTTTTAAAAGTGATTTTATCAAGAAAAATCATATCTGTTGTTGGACAGTTAAAAAAATGATTTTTGGTTTGTATAAAAAAATCAAATCTATTGTTGGACATAACATAAAAAAAGACGTTTTGAAAGAGAATTCACACTCACGAGATAAATTTATTCTACATGCATCACATATTAAAAAAAAAGACTTCAACCTAATTTTTAATTTCTTCTTTTAAATTCCAAAATCTGTAATTGTGTCACAGAGAAAACTTTTCTAAAAAAATCAGATCTGTATTTAATAAAAATACAAATTAGTTTTATGTGTTAAAACTGTTAGAAATTTAGACCCCTTAAAACAACAATTGGATTAATCTAGTTAATTAGCCAAGTTGTTACTTAGTCAAATTATGCAATTCTAAGTTAACACAAATATATCATATCATGCAAAGTAGCGAAAATATAAAGAACACAATAATATGATGACCTAGGAAACCACACGGTAAAAACCTGGGGAGGATTTGACCTAGTTATCCTTAAGGTAAACCTGAATCCACTATGCGAAAGAATTGAAGTTCATACAAAAGGACTTACAAGCTCCCCGCTTGACTTCCTAATGCTACCCACCAGTAGAACTTACTGACACGACCACGTGCAAGCTTTGAATCTACGGACTCCTTCTTTTTTGGATTCTCCAATCAATTACAAGCACCCACGCTTGTTATTCTTTAAGCTGCAATGGTAGCAACCGAGTTGATCATCAAGATATTGAAATAATCTCTACCTTGAAAACCCTAAGTTTATGTGAAGGAAAGCTCCTCAATGATCTCACAAGAGATTCACACAAACCACAAATATGAGCAACAAAGACTTAGAGAGGATTGGGTACAAAACCCTAGATACAAAAGAGGCACTTTCTTCTCTCTCTCAAAAGTCTCAAAAATGTGGCTTAGGGTTTCCTTTATATAGTGGGAGAAGTAGATTTGAAACCCTAATCCTTAATGGGCTTGGGCTGAGTTGGAAATTCTACAGAAAAACATTCTGCCCGAGATTCGATCCTACACCTTATGTTCTTTTTGTGCATGTGCTATACTTTCTTGAGCACAAAATCTTAAGATATGCACTAAGATGTTCATGATTGGCTAGTGAACAGTGGTGAGATAGTTATTTATGCATTTCTTAAAAGGATTAAGTCCGACAGTCAAATAACATGTGACTTCAAGATTAAGACAAAGTGATAAACACCATAAACATCTTTCCCACACAACATGCACTACAAAGTTTCAACTAGTAAAGTGCAATAAATAAGCTCATCAAAGCTAAACAAGGTACATAAACTTGTTATGTAAAGATAAGGTGGCCAACCTTGATTTCAAATCCAAGATCTATAACACAAAAATCTTTTTGGTTCTAAAAGAAAATTTATGACCAAAAACAAAAATCACATATTACGCTAAATAAACAATGCAAAAGCAATGCATGATAGTGCAAAACTAAGCTATAGAGGGTACACAAACAAGAAATATCAATTTCTTAATTAACCCTTGAGAACATGTACAAATTAGTACATACTCACAAAATCAAAAATAGCTTAGCACTTATATAACACATGCTAGTCAAGTTTCTCCACAATGTCAAGCATGTTCTAAATCAAGAGAGATATATCATAATTCATATAATCCTCAAGAAAAATAAAACAAGACTCAAAATAAAAATATTTTTGTCTTTTTGAAAAATTTTCAATGTTTTTAGATTTTTTTTAATTAAAAAAAAAAAACCTAAAAAACAGAACAACCAAAAACAAAAACAAGACATGTCCACAAACAATTGAAAGAATTAATTCAGGGACAAGTCAGCAACACTCACCTTGGAGAATCTTTTCTCACCCATCTAGCCCAAGTCTTTGGCTTTGTAGGTGAAAATCCATGTGAAGCAGAGTGTATTTGAGGGATTACACCAATCTTCTGAGAAAGACTGAAATCCTGCAAATTCCTTTCACAAGCCAACAAACTCAAATTTTTCAAAAGAATATGAAACAATTTATATGGACTTATGGTAGGAGAAATATCATCACATATCCTAGATTGACATACAGAATGTTTAAATTTCAATTTATGACAATTAGGACGAATGTGATCACGGACACCATAAAAATGGCAAACAAGAACAAATTTAGGAACATCAGTATTTCTAACAACAAGTCTAGTCTCAGATTTCGGTTTTTGCCTCAACAAAGAACAGTTTGGTCTAATATGACTAACAACACCACAAAGGTGACAGGTAGGCACAAAAACAGATTTATTATGCTCTCTAACAGTAGGTTTAGACTTAAGTTTAGAAACTTCAGCATCTACATCAGAACCTTTACCTTTGTCTAACCTAGCAAAATAAGCATTTTCTTTATTATTTCTCTTGAAATGAGGGATATAAACTTTCTCAATTTTAGGCTTAAGAGAAACAGAAACACTTCTGTTATCAACAACAGACTTGGTACTAGTTAAATTTTCAATTTTAGTTTTAGACTCAACTAACTCTTGTTCCAAACTTTTCATCTTCTCATCTTTAGAGAAAATTTGATTTCTCAAAAATTCATCCTTTTTGTTAGACTCATCTAATCTCACAATGAAATCCTCTTTTTCAAGATTAGCCAATTTTAACTCTTCCTTGAATTTCTTAGAAATTTTTAAAGATTTAGATAATTCCTTACGAAGAGTTTCAAAAGCATCAAAAAAAATCAACAGAAACAACAATGTCCTTTTTATTCAAATCATCACAAACATGAGTAGAAAGACACTTCAAATTATCCATGATAACAGGGGTCAAGGATCAGTTCTTAGATCAAAAGATCTAAAACAGAAGAGTTACCCGCTCTGATACCACTTGTTTGAAATTTAGACCCCTTAAAACAACAATTGGATTAACCTAGTTAATTAGTCAAGTTGTTACTTAGTCAAATTATGCAATTCTAGGTTAACACAAATATATCATATCATGCAAAGCAGCAGAAATATAAAGAACACAATGATATGATGACCCAGGAAACCACACGGTAAAAACTTGGGAAGGATTTGACTTAGCTATCCTCAAGGTAAACCTGAATCCACTATGCGAAAGAATCGAAATTCATACAAAAGGACTTACAAGCTCCCCGCTTGACTTCCTAATGCTACCCACCAGTAGAACTTACTGACACGACCACATGCAAACTCCGAATCCACGGACTCCTTCTTTCTTGGATTCTCTAATCAGCTACAAGTACCCATGCTTGTTATTCTTTAAGCTCCAATGGTAGCAACCGAGTTGATCATCAAGATATTGAAATAATTTCTACCTTGAAAACCCTAAGTTTATGTGAAGGAAAGCTCCTCAATGATCTCACAAGAGATTCACACAAACCGCAAATATAAGCAACAAAGACTTAGAAAGGATTGGGTATAAAACCCTAGATACAAAAAAGGCACTCTCTTCTCTCTCTCAAAAGTCTCAAAAACGTGGCTTAGGGTTTCCTTTATATAGTGGGAGAAGTAAATTTGAAACCTTAATCCTTAATGGGCTTGGGCTGAGTTGGAAATTCTACAGAAAAACATTCTGCCCGAGATTCGATCGATCGAGTCTTTCTTTCGATTGATCGAGCCAGAGCGAAATTCACCAATGCATCTGCAGCCTCTCAATTCCAACTTTACATGAAAGACCCAACTTTGAGCAAGCCTAAACAAGACTAAACATATTGTTTTGATCATGGTTTGCCAACATTACACATTAGAGTTCTAAATACATAAATTCCTAAATCTTTAGAACCTAACAAAAATAAAATTATATCTATATTTAATGAAAATACATATCAGTTTTATGTGTTAAAAAAATCAGATCTGTATTTAATGAAAATACAAATTAGTTTAAACTAGATCTCTATTTAATGAAAATACATATCAGTTTTATGTGTTAAAAAAAAAATTAGATCTGTATTTAATGAAAATACAGATCAGTTTTATGTGTTAAAAATCATATCTGAAAAGTTTAAATCAGTTTTTAGTTTAAAGAGATCTTTGACAATTAGTAGATTTTAAGATTCAAGAGAAAAATCACAAAAAAAAAAAAAAAAAATTATCTAAGAACATATTTAAAGAAAAATTTTAAACAAAACATGGCAATTATATCAAGAATCAGAAATAATCAAACATGCATCATCAACAAAATTGATATGAGAAGACTAGAAAAAGAAAAGAAATAGACCTCTTGCATGAGCATGCTCTTCTTAGTGAAAAAATATTTTAGGATTCAAAGAAATTTATTCAACTCTTTGAAGCTTAAAATACTTTGCTTACAAATATGAAATTCCTAAGGCAAGAGCCTCCAAAATGTTTTTAACATAAGGGGGAATTGAAAAGAAGGGAAGAGCTAGAAAGAAGGGGGTCAAAAAGCATGAAAAAGTGTGATGAATTTTGAGAGGCATCCTCTATTTATAGATGTTAGGACATATATGATGAACTTGTTAGGAACATATGTCACTATTTTATGTAATTAGCTAATCTTTTGACAAAACGCACTTTACTTGTATTTAGGTAGATCTAGGATGTGTTTAATACTTTAAGAAACTTTGTTTCAAGATCAAGTGTTGAAGCCATGCAAGTCTGTCCAAGTTTCAAGCCAAGAAAGTGCCTGTCATTAAAGCTCAACAGCTAGCTCGACAGCTAGCCATCTGTCAAGGTTTAAAGAGTTGATCATCCCCATGGCTTAACAGTAGCTCGGCAGCTAGGCATTTGTCGAGGTTTAAGAAAAACAAATTTTCAGTTCTGTTTTAACTCTAATCCGTGATTATGTGCTTGGGCTTTCTTTTCTCACAACCCTAAACATATAAAAAGATTATTTTAAGGGCCGTCAAAGAGGACACAAGTTGCACAAGTGTTGAGCAAAGTTTGTTTAAGCAAATTGTGACTGGAGACAGAGTTTTGCTCTAGCTCATCATTCTTGTGAAGAAGTTGCTGTGTTTGTGCACTGTAGGGTTTTGTAACCAAGCATCTTTTGGATCTTCATCATGTGGATGAATTGAGGAACTTTGCAGCCAACAATCTTCTCTAGTTGGTGATTGAAGTCGCGTACTGAGATCCACGCAATTTGTTAGTCACTTACTAGGAGCCATGCATCAAAAGGAGAGATTGTCACTACAGAACAAGTCTAATTGGGTATTGGGGTAAGGGTTCAACTGTAGGTTGGTATAAGGTATTAGGATTCTCGAGAGTGGTGACCTTAAAATCACTCGGTGGGGGTTTTTGCCGTGTTGGTTTTCCCCATTCGTAAATAAATTACTGTGTCAATTTATTTTTCACTGCATACTTAGTTTAATTGGTGATATGTTTGTGCTACCATGCATTTGCATGTTAATTTGATTAATTAATTAAACTTGTCTAATTAATAAATTAATTCATCATAAGGAGTCAATACGTTTTTGGCCTATCAATTGAGATTGGAATGCTTTGAAAAATTAGCTGAATGATCAGAATATGAACTAGGAGGTGTCCTTATCTCTAAAAAATAAAAAAAGGTAAGATTTATCTCAATCCAAATGCCCTCAGACCAATCCTTGCATTTGTGCCAATCGGCACTTGGAAAGTGCCGAATGGCCCTCTTGGGTGTCGGACCCGTGTTTGAATTTTGGTCCACTTTGGACTCCTTTTGTGAGGTTTTTTTGAGCTAGGACTTGCACTTAGATGTGTTTTTAATCTGTATTCTAAAAATTAAACCCCTTTCTTTTGATGATTCAGGTCTTTACAGTAATGATTATCTTGTAGATAAACACTCCAAAAAGTCTTGTTTATCCATAATTTTGTTGTTATCTGATTATCCACTTTATTCCTATGCAAGCAATTCTATTTTTGACACTACTAACAACCAATCACAAAATTATTTAATTAATTTTAATTGTCTAACCAATCAAAATTAAATTAAATTAATCATGCGTGATTGGTTCCACCCAAACAAAATGCTTGTAGACTATGCAAACTTGATCATGCGATATCGTTCAATTCAATGGTCCGATTTGAAAATTGGGCATACCGTCCGACCATTAAAATTTGAAGATCATTTTAATGATATGCAATGAATGAATTAATGCATGTAATGCAACTAAGATTTTTTTGGGAATATGAATGGTCACTTTAGCCATCTTCCTTGATTAAATTATGGGTGCAAAATCGAGTGTCTATAGAATCCCCCTCATTGATAGAGCTTGCAAAGCAAATGTCAATGTAAAACAAAGACACTAATTTTAGCAGCCATGATTTAATTGAGGTTGACTTTTTAAAGATTACTTAGCCCTAGTACCTAAAACCTTGGAACATAGAACTAGTGTTTTGCTGTTTTGAAAAGTGAAAATTGTGAATACTAAACTTAATTGATAACTGATAATCTTGAAGTGAATCTTGAAATCTGAGATGACTGAGAGGCTTCTCTATCTCAGTTTGAATGTGAGGGGTCGATTAAGGGGCTTCTTTACCTCAATCTTGATAGAAGGTAACCAAAGGGCTTCTCTACCTCAGAACCTAGGGCAATTGAGAGACTTCTCTATCTTAATCTTGAATTGTGACGATCAAGGGGCTTTTCTACCTCGATCTTGATTGTGGTGACCAATGGGCTTCTTTACCTTGATCTTGTTGGAAGGTAACCAAGGGGCTTCTCTACCTCGGAACCTGGATCGTGGCGACCAAGAGGCTTCTCTATCTTGATCTTGATGGAAGGTAACCAAGGGGCTTCTCTACCTTGGAACCTAGATCGTGGCAACCAAGGGGCTTCTCTACCTTTTAACCTAGATTGTGGCGACCAATGGGCTTCTCTACCTTGATCTTGTTGAACGGTAACCCGGCTTCTCTACCTCGAAACCTAAATTGTGGTGACCAAGGGGCTTCCCTACCTTGATCTTGTTTGAAGGTAACCAAGGGGCTTTTCTACCTCGAAACCTGGATTATGGCGACCAAGGGGCTTCTCTACCTTGATCTTGATGGAAGGTAACTAAGGGGCTTCTCTACCTCGGAACCTAGGAATCTAGAATTGTTCTTGAAGATTTGTTCATGTAGATTTGTCCTTTAAAGATTTGTTCATGGAGATGTGTCATTTAAAAGATTTATTCAAAGAGATTTGTCCTTTGAAGATTTGTTCATGGAGATTTGTCCTTTGAAGATTTGTTCATGGAGATTTATCCTTTGAAGATTTATTCATGGAGATTTGTCCTCACTTTCCTGCATGGCAATATGAAGCGATGAATCCTGATGGATCGTACAGCTCCATGACTTTAGATAGGCCAAAACACACCCCAAATGTCCCTTGGCTTGATCCAGTGTGTTCTTGAATCTTTTAGTTCCTTGTTCTCATTTCTTCTTGGCTCATTGAACTGCTCACGATCTGGTAAATTTGTGTTTCAGGTTAATGTTGATCTTGTGGAAGAAAGCATACGGATGATTGGAGGTTTGCAACTGGAAGCACACACTCAATCTTCGTAATATGTGATCAATGGAGTGAGCTGGGTATGAGATGATGCTTTCTGGGTGTCTTCACTTGGACTTCCCTGATAATCTATCTAATACTTGTCCTTGTTGATTTTTCAGGCGAGCCGAATGGCATTGGTTGATGCCAACACAAGGTCCTTAGAGGAAAGGATCATAAACCTTGAACTTCAGAACCAACAACAGGAATCTCGATTTTATTCAAGTCAGGAAGGAGATACTGATGGTGGCTCCTCCAAAGGTGCATCGAGGAGATCTTCACGCAAGTGGACCTGGAGTCCCAATGATGCTTGACTTATGTTTTTTTTTTTTCTACAATAACAAGAAGAAACGTTTCTTAGATAAATTTGTATTAATTTCAGCTTTTAGCTCTTTGTGTTGGAAAAATACATGTTTGTATCGCATACAAAACATACGCAGTAGAAAAAGTAACAGATCAACTTCATTCGCAATTGATAACTTGTACTATGTAAATTTCAAAATATAAGAACAAGAGAGTATACCTTGGTGTGGTGAATTTCAAAAAAAAGATTAGAAATACTTGGGAACGCTTTTAATCTTCACTCCAATTCCACTAACGCCCAAGAAGTGTGGTCTCTCAATCAGTTTATATGAATGTGTTCATGGGAGAATAATAGAGTGTCCAACACTCACATACAAACCATTTCGTTCTCTTACAAAATTTTATATGTTTCTCTCCTTATAAATGATTGTCTAATTGGGCTAGCCTTTTGGACCATTCCAATTGGGCTTTAGTATGTGGCTTGGAGTGGGACCAAAAGGGAACAAATAAGACACTAGCACTAATGGGCATTGGGCTTTTCTGTCAACTCTTAACAAGTCTAAAATTACCATTAATTATATTTAATACCACTATATAAATATAATTGCACTTTAGGCCTTATTAATAAATTATAACCCAAGACTTTATTATATATGCAACAACTTCATTAAAATATTAGTAGTAATACAAAGTCATGAATGTATACTGCCACTTTGAGTACCCGATTTAATTCTTTAAGTTATCCATCATATATTTATGAAATACAATTTCATAAATATATACTTTAGTAACTCCTTACTAAAGTAATTAGGCCTAACATTCTGAATAATCAAACCCATTAAACTTATCTCAAGGGAATATTTTATATCTCCGTTAAGTGACTATGAATTTCATCTTAAGAATATATGTTCTATCAACACTAAATGTGACTGCCCAACATACTGAGGTTTTGATCGTAACTTTAGATCTAACTCTTGATATAATAAAAGTAACCTACACTTCATGATCAGGTCCATTATTCTCTCAGGATTAAGAGTTGATGTAAATAGAAGTTGTAAGATTTATTATTCATTTGGTAGTTGTTAGGAGAATAATGAATCCCATAGTGGTCCAGTTCAACATGTCTTAACTCTTAAAACATATTAACGTATCAACTAGAAGTCTCCACTTTCATGATCAAGACAAATCATCTTAGTTGTTATGTTATAGTCTTCGCAGATGAAATGCCCAATTTCATCACTAACTATGATCTAAAATTCTGAGTTTACAAAGAACTTGTGATTTATATCTTCTATGATGAAATAACATACTATGCATCTCATGGACTATATGATAATTTCCAAATATTAATGTTACCATTATTTTAGATAATAATGAAACAAATTTATTAATCATAACATTAAGCCATTCATAATATCATACAATAGGATTTAAGGACACTAATCTAAACACTTTGTCCTTTGAATTGTTTTTGATCTTGTTAAAAATTTAGATGAGACAAGTTTAGAATTTACCTGATGAAGTCTTATAGTAAAAATTTAAACTTATATGACCAATTCTGATGGAATTTGCTCTTACTTGAATGAGGCATAGCCAAATGCCCCTAGTTTAAAGACTTGTGCACGATGACCTTTCATTTTTGAAAAAAAAAATTATTTTTTCTTTCTTTTTTTCATTTTTTTTGAAAAGAAAAAGTGATTTTTACTTGTTCCAAAAAGAGTGGTAAGGTATGGCCGAATGCCCCTAGTTTAAGAGATGAACACATGACTTTGAAAAATCTCGATTTGATTTTTTTTCTCTCCTTTCAAAAACAATGATGTAGGTGACCTTTTTCACAAATGGACAAGACATGTCTAATGCTCTAGTTGAACCAAAAAAAAAAAAAAAAATCTTTTTGAGTGTTAAATAGAGTCAAAAACAGATCAGAAAGGTGCCCGAAAACATAAAACATGATAAGTGAGCCTTGGTGGAGTTGAGCGCCAATCGGCACTTGGGAGTGCCAACTGGCATACCCCATTGTGGGCCAGCTCCTCATGCTTTTCCAACATGTGTTTTGCGTTTTTGAATTTTTTTGAAAAAAATATTTTCTTCGTTTGTGACCATGAAACACTTTCCTAGTCAACTACAAACTCTTGAAACTTATTTAAACCTTGTTAAGGATTGAGGTAGCTTATTTTAGCATCTATCCTACAAACAAATCTCTGCATCAAGGTTAGCAAGACACAATAATCACAAGCAAAAGTTATCCATGGCTAACAACCAAAAATTTTCTCATTCAACCATTCATGATATCAACAGATAGGTTCGTAACTTTGATTATAGTACGAAGACCAATTTTACAGCCTACAAACTAGAGGGAATCAAGGCTTTGAAGAATGTCAAAATCAAGTGGGACTTCCTCCATGCTACTGTGAAGTTCTAGGATCTTGAAGATCATGTGTTCCGATTTAAAATTGCTAAACATTGTCCCACAATTGAAGAATTTTCAGCTATTCTGGGTTATGATCTGAGCAAGAAATCTGTAGCAGTTTTTTGTGATCCTAGGTATAGGGAATTTTTGTCTAATGCTCTAGGTTTTCTTACTTCAATTACCAGTAGTATGATTGAAGGACATATGGTGAATCTTCATGCAATTCTTTCAATACTGATTAACAAACGCACTTATGGAGTGACTAACAACATGCAAAAAAATTTTGGCTTGGCTCTTTGCCTCGTGGGAAAATTTTTCTTTACTCTGGAAGGCCCAGTTTTGCATATGCTTAAGTCATAAGTATTGTGAGTCAAATTAAGGGTGATGATAATCCTATTTCTCTTATCCTAGCAGAAACTCTTTTAGGATTGGACTCTGTATTTCATGGTGGAGAGTCACAAAACTTTCTTAGGAGTCCCTTGACTTTACAGATATGGCTGATGGAAAGACTGGATATGATTGCCAGGCCTACAATTAGCAATTATGGTCCTAGCAGTTTCCTCAGTAGGACTGTCGTCAAAACTGAGTGTCAAACTAAAAGCAACTGGGTGAAATTTCTGAACAAGAAATCTAGTGCTTCAATTTGATGGAATTGTTATTGGTGGAAGTGTCCACCCCCTCTGCTACGGTCTCAAGGATCAGATCACATTTTCATGGTTGGATTAAGGGGGCAACTTCCTATAAGGCAGATAGACTCTTGAGGCAATTCCAATATGAGTAAGGAATGCCCAGTGGAAAAGGAAGAAAACCTTTCACTCTTGTGGACACAAATCCTACTTCTATAAGGAACATGCTATTAGGCTTGGAGATGGCTGACTGAGTGGATCAATCTTTTGTCAAGGTTCACTTTCACAGGATGACTACAGAATGCTCTAACTAGTTGGTGGACAAGATTGCTGACAAGGAGGCTAAATTTAAAAGGAGGGACAAAGATGACAAAGTACCTAACTCAGATGGAATCAATAAACAACCTAAAGAGAAAAGACTAAAGATAAAGTGATCTTCTTATTTTTGGCTTTGAACATGTTTATTTTAAAAGTTGATGCAAAACTCTTAGGTTTAGGAATTATTTAGGACTTTGAGGTTAAGGGTTCTGTTTTAAGGTTCAACTTTTAAGGTTTGGTTTGGTTTGGTTTTTTATTTTTTATTTTTTATTTTTATTTTTTTTTTTTTTTTTTTGTTATGGTTTTGGTTTAGAGTTTGGGTTTTATGTAATGGCATGATTTAATGGAATGGTTGAATTTTTGGAGAGAAAAAAAATTTAATGGGTAAATGCTGGGTTTGGGGAAGTTGTGACCGGACCAATGTATGGTTGCCTAAGTACCCTCATTGGCAGAAGGATCAGGTCATCACGTAGTTCATTTTTGTGTGCCTTAATTTTTTCCAAGGCCGCGCTTTTGGGTTTTCAACCTAGTAGGCTCTCTCACACTCTCTCTTTTTCTTTACTCTCCTTTTGCGTAGATCACCCTTTCGGGTTTTCAAGCTACCCCTTTTTATTTTTTATTTTTTAGTTTTTATTTATTTTTTATGAACCTATGAATGGAAATAGGATAATTCGCAACTACTTTAGACGTGGTGTTTTCAAACTACCACCTCAGACATGGTATTTCTTCAATTGATCCATGTTGGTTGGCTCAGTGAAAGGGTTTGCATCTAAGTCCATCATCCTTACTGCTCTCCCAGAGTATATTTGCTTGATAATATATGGGCCTGCCCAATTTTGCTTGAACTTCTTGTTTGTCTCTTGAATCAGGGCTCGGATCTCTTTCAGCACTAAATCCTCCAACTTCAGATCTTTAGTTCTTACTTTCTTGTCAAAAGCTTTCCTGAGCCTCCTTTGATAACCCTAAATATGGTACAAGGCCTTCAGTTTTTTCTCATCCAGCATGCATAATTGGTCATATCTGCTTTACAACCAATCTACTTTAGAATTTCACTTTCTAGTACTATCCTTAGTGAATGGACACCCATTTCAATGGGAAAGACTGCTTCCATTCCATACACCAATGAATAATGAGTGGCTCCTGTGGAAGATCGAATTGATGTCCTATACCCCCAAAGTGCATAGGGTAATGGTAGATGTCAATCCTTGTAGTTCTTCATGCTCTTCTTCAAGATTTTCCCTATATTCTTATTTGCAGCCTCAAATACTCCATTAGTCTGAGGATGGTAAGGTGAAGATTTGTGGTGTTGAATATTGAACTGTCAAAGTAGCCTTTCCGTTTCTCCCTTAAAATGCAAACCATTATCTAAGATAATTTCATGTGGTTCCCCATATCTACAAATGATATTAGTTTGAATAAGCTGAGTAACTTTCTTCGAATTCAAAACCTTGTATGAGGTAGCTTCCACCCATTTAGTGAAGTAATCTATAGCAATAAGTATGAATTCATGGCCATTAGATGTTGTTGGGTGAATTTTCCCAAAAATATCTATTCCCCATGTAGAAAACGGCCAGGGTGAAGTCATGGTATGTGCATAGTTGGCATGTGCTTTAGATCTTCGTGGACTTGGCATTAATGACACTTCCAAACATGAGCTATGCAATCTGCTTCCATAGTAGTCTAGTAATACCCTTGCCTCATTATCTTTCGTGATAGCATGTGTGCATTCATATGTGGCCCATAGATTGACTCATAGACTTCTTCAATTATTTGCTATGCTTCCTTGGTGATCACATAAAGGAGATGAATTCCATCATATGATCTTCTGTAAAGCCTCTCCCCACAAATAATATAATTAGTGGACAACTTCTTGATGGTCAATTGGTCATTCTTGTCTACAAACAGTGGGTATGCCCATCTTTAAGGTACTATATGTTAGGACATATGTGGTTCACTTATTAAGAACATATGTCACTATTTTATGTAGCTGGCTAATCCTTTGACAAAACACACTTTACTTGTATTTGGGTAGATCTAGGATGTGTTTTATACTTCAAGAAACCTTGTTTCAAGTTCAAGTGTTAAAGCCATGCAAGTCTGTCCAAGAATCAAGTGAGAAAGTGCTGAATTTTAAAGCTCGATAGCTGCTCGATACCTCATCGACACCTGGCTATCTGTCGAGCTCTTCAGCTGATTCTTATCACAATCTCGATAGCTTCTCAATAAGTGGTCGATCGATCGAGAAAGTTTCTGTCCCCTCAACACCTTCTCGATAGCTGTATCTGTTGAGATTCATTAAACCTCGACACCTTCTTGACACCTGCTATCTGTTGAGGTTACAGGAATTCAGATTTTTGTTTTTGGGCCAGGCTTTTGTATCTGTGTAGGGTTTCTTTTCCACAACCCTAGACCTATATAAGGCTTATTTTAGAGACCGTCACATAAGAGAATACAAGGAGAACATATGCAAAAGGTGATCGATGCCTTATTCTCTCTGAAAGAAGCTACTACGTCTTTGGGCCTTAGGGTTTTGTAACAAAGTACTTCTTGATCTTCATTGTTGATGAAGTGAAGAACTTTGCAGCCAACATTCTTCTTCCTTAAGTTGGTGAGTGAGTCACATACTAGGATTCATGCAAAGGAGTTAGTCACGTATTGGGATCCGTGTAACGTCAAAGGGTGGCGTTCATATATTGAAGAGTTCAGAGGTTTTGAAGCGGTAAAAGGTTTCTGCTTTGAGTTCATCTACGGGATTGTAGAGTCTAGGGACAAATGTTTTGTAATAGATTTGAAACTTCTCTTTACTATAGTGGATTGCTTTTTGGGAAGGTTTTCCCCCCAGGTTTTTTACTGTGAGATTGGTTGGTTTCATTGGTTTTCCTAGGTCATCATATCTTATCTTATTTATTTTTTCCGCTGCATGATTTTGACATGATATTAATGTTTGTTTGCTTTAACATGTTTTATTAATAATAAATCTAATTAACAAATTAGATTTAAAACTTGTTAATTCTATCAACCGAGGTCTAAATTTCCCAACAAGTGGTATTAGAGCAAGTTCACTCTGATTGGTTTAATTTCCTGAGTGTGATCCATTGACCCCTGTTGTCATGGATAGAGGACAATCTTTATTTATACCTCCTTTATTTGATGACACTAATTATGCGTACTGGAAAGTTCGTATGAAAGTCTTTTTGCAGGCTCTAGGTGAACAAGTATGGCAAGCTGTTGAAGTTGGCTGGATTAAGCCAAAGGAAGCGCCGATGGATTGGGATGATGCAACAATCATTGCGGCAAATTTCAACAGTAGGGCCTTGAATGCTTTGTTTTGTGGGATGACCAATGAGGAATTCAAGAAAATATCATCCACGGTAGTTGCCAAGGAAGCATGGACCATTCTTGAGACCACCTATGAAGGTACCTAAGCAGTAAAGATTGTGAAGCTTCAACAACTCACTAGTAGTTTTGAAGAAATAAGGATGGAGAAAGATGAGACATTTGATGAGTTTTATGCTAAACTCAAGAATATTGTGAATTCTACTTTCAACCTTGGAGAATCTATTGCAGAATCCAAGATTGTTAGAAAAATTCTTAGGTCCTTACCTGAAAGATTCCATGCCAAGATCACTGCCATTGAAGAAGCAAAGGACATTGATCAAATTTCTTTGACTGAGCTTGTAGGGAACCTTCAAACCTATGAGATAGGATTAGGCTCAATGGGGAAAGGTGAAAAGAGTAAAAACTTGGCTCTTAAGGGTATAGAGGAAGAGATTGAGGACTCTGAAGATAAGATGATAGTGAAGATGAGGATGAGGATCTAACCTTCATAACTGATGAGATTATCAAACTTCTTCAGTTTAGGAAAAAGGATAAGGGAAAACATCCTAGGAAACCTAAATCCTCTAGGAATGGCAAGAATGAGAAACCCCTCATCAAATGTGATGAATGCAAAGGTTTTGGTCATATGAGAATAGAGTGCCCAAATTACCTCATGAAAAAAGAGACCAAGGAGTCAAAAGATTAAGGGTTGGTTGCTACTTGGAGTGATACTGAGGATGACTCTTCTAATGAGTTTGTGGATGAATGTCGTCAAGTTATGGCCTTTACTGCCACAACTGATAAGGTGATTGTGGAGAGTGCTAGTGACAGTGAGGATTCTTCTGATGATGAAATACCCAAGAAGATGACCATTCATGAAGCCTATGATAAGATATGCATTGAATTTATAAAATTTGAGAAGATTTCTCATCTTAGTAGAAAAGAGCTTAATGAGGTAAAAACTGAAAAAGCTGATCTATTAGTCAAACTGGATGAGACTACAAGGTTAGTTGAGACTCTTGTTGTGGAGAACGCCTCGTTAGAAGAGAAGGTCAAGAATCTTGAGATTGAGCTTAGTCAAGCTAGAACTCAAATAGAGAGGATGTCTAGTGCAAAGCTTGATGAGGTATTGAGTGCTCAAAAGTCTAGTTCTGATAAGACTGGCTTAGGATATGCTGTATCCTCTAGCCCTCCTCTTCCACGGCTTCTGGATCAAAGACTGTCTTTGTGCCACAATCTGAGAAAGGTAATAAAGGTATGAAATCCAAAACTGGTCTGGCTAATTCTAAATCCTTTGTTAAACCTAATGTTTGTTATTATTGTGGTGTTGCTGGGCACATTCGTCCTGATTGCTTTAAGTTGTATCCTCATAAGCAATTGTCCAAACGGTCACAGGTTTCCTCTCGAGGATCTGCACCTTTGTTTGGAGAGTTATTAGAAGTCTTAAGCTTTTTAACTTAATTTCAAGAGAATTTTAATTCTTCTATGTCCTTTAGTAGACATACTAGGACACGTGCCTTTTCATCTTCACGGCCAAAGACTCGTGCTGTGTGGGTGAAAAAAGAGCCTAAGACTTAATTGTCTTTTCTATTTATCCTGTGCTTTATTTCTTTCTATCTAAAGTAGGACTCTCTTTGCTTGATTTCTTATCTTATTTGGAATTATGTTTTCATGCATCTGCACATTTCTATCATACCTTGATGCATATGCATATTTCTTTCATGCTTTCATGTTATTTGTCTGTTTTTGTTTGGTTGTTTAGTTTTTATTTTATTTTGTTTTCAAAATAAAATAATAAAAAGAAAGAGAAAAATTAGAAAAATACAAAAACAGTGTGTGTTTTGTGTACTTTGGTACTTGTGTACCTTGGATGGCCATTGAAACAAAGTTTCTAAATTTTGTATCTTGTGTAGCTTAGATGAGCATCTCCATGAACAACTAAGCAAGTGAGCTTTGTGGCTCTTGTTTTTCATGCATCTGCACATTTCTATCATACCTTGATGCATATGCATATTTCTTTCATGCTTTCATGTTATTTGTCTGTTTTTGTTTGGTTGTTTAGTTTTTATTTAAGAAAAATACAAAAACAGTGTGTGTTTTGTGTACTTTGGTACTTGTGTACCTTGGATGGCCATTGAAACAAAGTTTCTAAATTTTGTATCTTGTGTAGCTTAGATGAGCATCTCCATGAACAACTAAGCAAGTGAGCTTTGTGGCTCTTGTTTTTCATGCATCTGCACATTTCTATCATACCTTGATGCATATGCATATTTCTTTCATGCTTTCATGTTATTTGTCTGTTTTTGTTTGGTTGTTTAGTTTTTATTTAGTTTTGTTTTCAAAATAAAATAATAAAAAGAAAGAGAAAAATCAGAAAAATACAAAAACAGTGTGTGTTTTGTGTACTTTGGTACTTGTGTACCTTGGATGGCCATTGAAACAAAGTTTCTAAATTTTGTATCTTGTGTAGCTTAGATGAGCATCTCCATGAATGACTAAGCAAGTGAGCTTTGTGGCTTTTGTTTGTGATAAGTAAGATTAAGTTATCTCTTGAACTTAACACTCATATCACTCTTTTTGATGGGTAGGACTAGAAAATCCTAAGAGAAAGGCATAAATAACCATCTCACCACTGTTGCCCGTCAATCATAATATGATACTTGTATGCTTCGGTATAGCAAAAGTGCAGTGTCAAAGACATTCGTATGCTTCGGCATAGGAAAAGTGCGATGTCAAATGCTTAACATCTTGGGTATTTCTTTTCTCTCTTTTTATGCCCATGCATGATATGCTTAAATAAAAGAAAAATATGCAAAGAAAAATAAAAAGCAAAAAGATCAAAAATGCTTTAAATATGGTTGCAAGCGTGTGTTTTAGGAGACGTGGGAGTTATAGGATGTAACTCAAAGGTGATAGTCCCCATTAAACAGTTATGATTGTGTATGAATTAAAGTTATTTTCTCATATCTTAGATCGTCATAACATGTATACACATATGCAATCTTGCAATATTTTTCACACACTACACGCAATATTCTTTACTACTCTTGATACATGTGCAGGTACAATGTGATTTGGCCATCACAAAGGTGTTACATGTGCTAATGTATACTCACTAAACTATCTTGACTTGTTTTTGAAATATAAAATTGGCTAAACTTGTTTAGTGTGTGCGTGTGTTTTGGGATCTATGTGTTTAACATTTTTCTTGTTGAGAGATGTGTTTTTTACATGTTTTGCATCCTTCTTTTATCCTGTCATCCATAGCATCTTGTTTCATTACATTCATACATTTATATGGATTCTTTGTGCCCCATTGATCATCTTTATGTCTCTCGGGTGAAGCTTTCTAGCTTCTTGTACCATTTGTCAATCATGACAAAAAAGGGGAGAATTTGTGGAGATATGTGGTTTCCTTTTAAAGATTCTACATATTAGGGGGAGAAATACATTCCTTTGTAAGGGGGAGTGCTTGCTTCCTTGTTCTTGTACCTTGGGTCTTGTGACCATTGTTTACATACATTGACCTTATCTTCTTTATATGTTGATGTATGTTTTCTTCACATACCTTTACATGTGTTGTTTCTTCTCTATCTTTATACACATGTTCATTATACTTGTATGCAATCTATTATTTCTATTTCACACAAGATGTCTTGATGAGTTTTGTTTAAAGTGTTTCAAAAATACAGGTTGTCAAAGTCTACTTGCCATAAACTCTCTTCTTGCAAAGTTTTTCAAAAGTTTGTATTAGGATATAATTTATTGTATTCAACAAGTGAATATGAGTTGAATGATTTATGACTTCTCTCATATGGTCATTTGTTAGCTGTGGTTTTGTCACGGATTGTCAAAAGGGGAGATTGTTAGGACATATGTGGTTCATTTGTTAAGAACATATGTTACTATTTTATGTAGTTGGCTAATCCTTTGACAAAACACACTTTACTTGTATTTTGGCAGATCTAAAATGTGTTTAATACTTCAAGAAACCTTATTTCAAGTTCAAGTTTTAAAGCCATGCAAGTCTGTCCAAGAATCAAGTGAGAAAGTACTGAATTTTAAAACTCGATAGTTGCTCAATACCTCCTCAACACTTAGCTATTTGTCGAGCTCTTCAGCTGATTCTTATCGCAATCTCGATAGCTTCTCGATCGATCGAGAAAGTTTCTGTCCCCTCGACACCTTCTTGACACCTCTTCGATAGCTATATTTGTTGAGATTCATTAAACCTCAACACTTGCTTGACACCTGCTATCTATCAAGGTTACGGGAATTCAGATTTCTGTTTTTGGGCCAGGCTTTTGTGTCTGTGTAGGGTTTCTTTTCTCACAACCCTAGACCTATATAAAGCTTATTTTAGAGGCTGTCATATAAGAGAATACAAGGAGAACATATGCAAAAGGTGACCAATGCCTTATTCTCTCTGAAAGAAGCTACTGCGTCTTTGCGCCTTAAGGTTTTGTAACCAAGTGCTTCTTGATCTTCATTGGTGATGAAGTGAAGAACTTTGCAGCCAACATTCTTCTTCCTTAAGTTGGTGAGTGAGTTACGTACTAGGATTCGTGCAAAGGAGTTAGTCACATATTAAGATCCATGTAACATCAAAGGGTGACATTCATATATTGAAGAGTTCAGAGGTTCTGAACCGATAGAAGGTTTTTGCTGTGAGTTCATCTACGGAATTGTAGAGTCTAGGGACAAAGGTTTTGTACTAGATCTGAAACTTCTCTTTACTATAGTGGATTACTTTTTGGGAAGGTTTCCCCCCAGACTTTTTACTGTGAAATTGGTTGATTTCATTGGTTTTCTTGGGTCATCATATCTTGTCTTATTTATTTTTTCCGCTGTATGATTTTGAAATGATATTGATGTTTGTTTGTTTTAACAAGTTTTATTAATAATAAATCTAATTAACAACTTGGGTTTAAAACTTGTTAATTCTACCAACTAGGGTCTAAATTTCCCAACACTATAAGATGTCTGAATACCATTCACCTTTTCCATTTTTTTCCTTATCTTCTTCTATTGTCATGCAATAAGCTGGCTCTTCTTTTTGTTCCACCTATTGGTCTAGCTACATCTTCCTTTGGCCCATCCATCATGGATGTCATTGTTGCTAAAGCATCTGCAATCTGATTCTGCATCCTTGGCACATATTGGTATTGGTTCTTGTTGAATTTTAAGGCTCACTTCTGAAGACATTCATGATAAGGCATCAGCTTTTCTTCCTTGATCTTCCATCTATTTTGAATCTAAGAGATTATCAACGCTGAGTCACCATATACTTCAAACTCCTTTACTCCACGACCTAGGGTTGCTTGTAACCCCATAATGCAAGCTTTATATTCAGTGGCATTATTAGTGGCAGGAAAGTTGAGCCTACCAGAAAATGGGTTGTGTGTCCATTTTGGAGAAATTAAGAGAACTCCAATGCCACTTCCATATTGATTAGTTGCTCCATCAAAATACATCATCCATGATTCTACCTCAATCCCCATGATGTCCTCATTTAGAAAGTCTCCTTGGATCTCTTCAACTTTTTTAGGTGAATAGTAGGTTAAGTGATCAACAATCACTCTCCCATTCATAGATTTCTGAGTCACATATTTAATTTCAAATTTTGACAGAAGTGAAACCCATTTAGCTGTCTTCCCATCTTGCATGGGCTTTTCCATCAAATACTTCACAATCAAAAAGTCTTTGAAAGAAAGCATATAATGCCTAAGTTTGCGGGTTGCCCATACAAGCGCTACACATGTCTTCTCAAGTAGTGAATACTTTTCTTCATAGGCCAACTTCTTCTCGTTGATGTAGTAAATCGCATTCTCCTTCCTAGACTCCTCTAGGTATTGAGCAAGCAAAGCCCCCATTGTTGTGTCCATAGTTCTGGGATACAACAATAATGGCTTTTTAGATATCGTGAAGCCAGTATTGGTGGCTTCATCAAATAATTCTTAATCTTTTCAAAAACTTCTTGACATTGCTCATTCCAAACCATGGGAACTTTCTTTTTAAGCAGCCGAAAAAGTGGCTCACATGTCATGGTGAGCTAAGCTGTGAATCTGCTAATGTATTGTATCATTCCTAGAAACCCTCGGATCTCCTTCTCAATCCTGGGAGGCTTCATCTCTACAATGGCCTTGATTTTTTCTGGATCAACTTCAATTCCCCTTTGGCTCACCATAAATCCCAATAGCTTTCCGATGGTTACATCAAAAGTGCACTTCTTGGGATTCAACCGCAGCTTATAGAATTGGATTCTTTCGGAGAACTTCTATAAGGTTGGTATGTGCCCCTCACGATCTTTGGACTTCACTATCATGTCATCAACATAAACTTCTACATCTTTGTGGATCAATTCATGTAACAAAGTAGTGGCTACACGTTGATAAGTAGCACCAGCATTTTTAAGGCTAAATGGCTTGACCTTGTAGCAATATGTCCCCCATAGAGTAATGAACAAGGTTTTCTCCATATCGTTTAGAGCCATCTTTATCTGATTGTATCCTGAAAATCCATCCATGAATGATAGCAAAGCATGTCCTATTGTATTATCAACCAAGATATCAATGTGAGGCAAAATCATCTTTTGGGCTAGCCCTATTCAGGTCTCAAGAGTCTACACACATTCTAACTTTTCATCCTTCTTCGGCACCTAAACCACATTAGCTAACCATTCTGGGTAGTTAACCACCCTCAAGAATCCTGCATTGTATTGTTTCTCGACTTCTTCCTTGATCTTGAGAGTCCATTCTAGTTTCATTCTTCTTAACTTCTGCTTGACCGGCTTCATGGTTGGATATGTTGGAATGCAAAGCTGTACTATATCTGTATCAATCCCCAGCATGTCATCATAGGACCATGCAAATACCTCTTTAAATTCTATCAGTACGGCAACTAATGCTTCTTTCTTAGAGATGGTCAGGGTGTTGCCCACTTGTATCATTTTAGGTTCATCATCAGTTCCCAGGTTAATAGGTTAGGTTCCTTCTTTTATAGGTTCTAAATGCCCTTATTTTGATTTCTTATTATTAAGAGTTTCTTTACCAATTTTTGAAATAATAACATTCAAAGCTAGCAAATAAGCAGTATCAGAAATCATATTATAATGAAAAGAGTTCTTAACAAACTCAACAAAATCTATAGAAATAGACTGTTAGGTTCTAAGGTTTTAGGATTTTATGTATTTAGAACTCTAATTTGTAATGTTGGCAAACCATGATCAAAACATTGTATTTAGTCTTATTTAGACTTGCTCAAAGTTGGTTTCATATTGTAAAGTTGGAATCGAGTGGCTGCAGAAGTACTTGGGACTCTCGGCCTGGCTCGATCGATCGAAGAATAGACTCGATCGATCGAAAATCGCACAGGTTACAGAGAGAGAGAGAGAGAGAGAGAGAGAGAGAGAGAGAGAGAGAGAGAGAGAGAGAGAGAGAGGGATGTTAGACTACTTGCCTTTATGTGTTATTCCTCTCGGATCGTGTAGTGGTTTAGCTTTCTTGCAGGTGATGTTTACCATGGTTTTCAGATCCGGACCGTTCATTGAACCATAAAAGGAAGAGGTTCAAGGTTTTTGAGGTCGAACTGAGGTCAAACCAAGGTCGAACTGTGATGACGACATAATTAATTTAATAATTATTTTAAATATATATAAAAATATTAAATTAGTAAAAAATAGAAAAATTAACTATAATAGTCCAATTAAAACTATAAATACATATTTTAACTATGTCTAAAATATCCATCTTGTTAGGTTCTAAGGTCTTAGGATTTTATGTATTTAGAACTCTAATTTGTAATGTTGGCAAACCATGATCAAAACATTGTATTTAGTCTTATTTAGACTTGCTCAAAGTTGGTTTAATATTGTAAAGTTGGAATCGAGTGGCTGCAGAAGTACTTGGGACTTTCGGCCTGGCTCGATCGATCGAAGAATAGACTCGATCGATCGAAAATTGTACAGGTTGAATTTTCTGCAGAATTTCCAACTCAGCCCTATTTCATTAAACGTTTAGGGTTTTATGTTTTTACCCTAGGTATATAAACAAAACCCTAGTCACGTTTTTGGAGGTTGTCCATATTGTATTGTTGCTCATACATTGCAGTTTTGTGTGAATCTTTTGTGAGATCTTTGAGGAGCTTTCCTTTACACAAAACTCAGGGTTTTCATGGTAGAGATGATTTCAACATCTTGAAGATCATTACTGTTGCAACCATTGGAACTTAAAAGAAAAGCAAGCGGGGAGCTTGTAGCTGATTGAAGAATTCGAGAAAGAAGTAGTCCGTGGATTCGGAGCCTGCGCGTGGTTGTGTCAGGAAGTTCTACTGGTGGGTAGCATTAGGAAGTCGAGCGGGGAGCTTGTAGTCCTTTTGTATGAACTTCAATTCTTTCATAGTGAATTCAGGTTAGCCTTGAGGATCGGTGGGTCAAATCCTCCCCAGGTTTTTACCGTGTGGTTTCCTGGGTGATCATATCTTGTGTTATTTATTTTCCGCTGCTTTATATTCTTGATATGATTGTTTGGATTGTTTTAACCTAGAATTGCTTAATTTGACTAAGTAACAACTTGGCTAATTAATCTAGGCTACGCAATCTGTGTGTTTAAGGGGTCTAAATTTCCAACATAGTGGTATCATAGCAGGTAGTTCTTTTTGTTTGAGATTTTTAATCTGGAACAATAATACTAGCAGAAACATAGTTAATAGGAATTGAAACTATGTTTTTGGCAGGAGTGACTGGCTTGATTGGTCTTGATCTTCTTGACAGGGTCCTCCATGGGGTGGGTGGCTCCCTCCCATGCCCACTTCTTCAACTCAATTATGGCTTCAACGATGGCAGGCGGCTCCCTGCGAGTTCCTTCTTCCCTCAGCATCAGTACCAGGGGATCTTCATCCATATAATCCATGCCTTCACTATCAATCTCCATATTTATGGGCTTGTCAGTCTCATGAGCATCTAGGTGTTCTATGCTGTCCATCCATTCACTAAATAAATTTGGCTTTCTTTTGTTACCTAAATGGATATATTGGGGGAGGTATTCTGACTCATTCCCTTTCATTCTCTCATCCTCAAGACTCTCTAATGTTAAAATTTTGAAACTATGGATCATCAGCTTTCTGTCTAGGGTGGCCAATCTAGCGTCTATGTCATCTTCTTCCGTAGTGTATGGGGTCAGTGAACCAAGCTTTAAATTGTGGAATGATCCTAACTCAAGAATTTCTCTACCATGCTTGTCATATCGAGGACCAAACCTTGAACTAACATCAGTAATACAGCTCCAATCGAAGGGATGCCTATAAGGGTGATCAACATAATCTGTATTGTTGGCCTCTTCAACCTCCTCTCCTGTAGCCTCCAGCACATTTACTAGCCTATATTGATCACTTTCAGCATCACTCTCCATGTTTATGGTTTAGTTTTAGCATCATCCTTTATATCTCCATCATAATAGTCTACAT
The DNA here is from genome assembly GCF_002906115.3 of Quercus suber. Taxonomy (NCBI): domain Eukaryota; kingdom Viridiplantae; phylum Streptophyta; class Magnoliopsida; order Fagales; family Fagaceae; genus Quercus; species Quercus suber. Next base: position 104,489 of record NW_027069939.1, on the reverse strand, counting down.
CATCATCAGAGCGATCTTCACAAAAGAGTCCTACATCTTCATCATCTCTATCACTAGGGGGTTCACCCTAATCGTTGCCACTATAGTAGCTATCATAGTCTTCACTATTGTTGCTTTCACTCTCACTGTTGCTATCATCCTCTCCATCTCCATTGTTACTGCTATTGCTATTACTACTACTATCACTCTTGCTATTACTTCCTTCATTATCATCACCAAGGGCTTCTCTATCACTTGTGCTTGCTTCATACGAGCTCTTCAATGCATGTTGGCAAGCTTCCTAGTACTCTTCTTCTTCTATATTGCAAATGGCATCTCCTAGAAGCGTAGTCATTGCATCAAGGTCCATGTAATCAGCCCAATCAGTAAGGACCCAATTTATGTCTTCCTTCTTTAGTTCTGGAAGCTTGTTGTAGCAATCAAATAATAGCTCAAATCCGGGCACCATTGATCTTGTCTCAGGGTCAAATCTCAGTTTAGGGAATCCTTAATAGCATTGACTATCTCCAGTTTTGACAAATTTTCCATTCAATGTTGGAGTATAGGGCTTTAGGGGTTCTAGGGGACAAGGAAGTCCCCTTGCTTTGGCTTTGGCTTTAGCTCGAGCCATTCTTCTCACCTCTATCCCTAACAAGCCATCATCAGTAGGCTTATACCCTAGCCCTAAATGTGGTGTGGTAGTGGGAATTATTGGGTCTTGAACAATTGGCACTCCATCTACCCCTCTTAGCTCTCAAGCTGATAAGTTAAGCACTCTGATTGAAAATGTGTTTCAACAGATTTCCGGTTTAGAACGGCTTCTCTACTCCATCAACAACCAAACTCAAATGCGTCTCATAGCCATTGAGACATAATTAGATACTATTCAGCAAAAGCTAGAAGAAAGTCTTTAGCTATTCGTGCCAAAAAGGGGGAGAGATAGCATACAGTAAGGGGGAGAGCAACAAAAGAATCAAGAGTGTGCATACTGAAAGGGGGAGTTGTGTGCTCAAGAAGAGGAAGCTGATATACAGTCACACATACTTTTGGATAGAAATAAAATTTTATTTTGCTTATCCTTTTGCTTGCTGGTTTTTATAAACTCTTGTGTGGATTGGTTAAAGTCGCTGGTTCTGTGGTATATATATAAGATGATATATTCAGTTTTAGTTTTTTTTTTTTTTTTTTTTCCTTTTTGCTTTTGTAAGCTTTTAAGGTTTTTGTACCCATGCTTTGTAGCTTTTGTACTTGTTGTTAAATGTCATGCATTTTCTTTAAGTACGTCACTTTTTTACCCTGTGTTGGATTTTATATCCTTAATGCAATTACCTTGTGTTGTTGCATTGGTTGAGTGTTGGACATACAAATGATACTTTACAATTGAGTTTTTTAGCTTGCATGTCCAGATGTTCATTCCATGTGTGAATGAGCATTGTGATCACTATTTATAGTGATTGTTCGTTTTTGGTCAAGCCATGGTTTATTACTTATTTCCATTTTGCCTGATCGCATTGTGCTTGCTCCATATGCATTACAAGTTTTTTGCATACAATGATCATATTCTGTTGTTGTGTTTCAGGAGATACTTGTTCTTATGGTTCAAGAGCTTCACAGATTCTAGAGTTAGGTGTGAGTGAGTTTTAATCAACTATTCCCAACTCACACGTTAAGTGTAGAGTTTGTTGTAGGATTTTGTCACGGAATAGCTAAAAGGGGAGATTGTAAAGTTGAATTTAATCTACCATCTTGTTGGCTTTATTCCGTGCCAAATTTTCTTGTAATCCAGCATTTAGAAAGCCTGTATTTAGGTGCAAATCTTGTAAGGGTAGTGTGTGAGAGAGTGTGAAGAAATGCTTAAGAATAGACTCACGACTGTATCTCGCGGGTGGCTCGTGACTAGCAAGCCGCCAGATGATGCACACGAGCGAAGCATGCAAAGAAGCTGAACCGTCATGCCAACTGTTGCGCTATAGGACAAAAAGTTCAAACTGGCCATTCAGTTAGCTCGCAGCTTAAACTCGCGACTCAATCAAGTCGCTAGCCAGCTCTGTTTTGGAAAAACTGACTCTTCGCATTCCTTTCTCACCCTAGTATAAATACCTTTTATACCCATGAAATGTAAAGAGTTTCCAGAGAGAATTTTGAGAGAGAAACCCTAGAGAAAAACAAGATTGACTCATCCATAATCTTTTCATAGAGACTCTTCAAATTCCTCTACTCTTACCTTCTCCATTGTTACATCCTTGAGAGGTTCCTATCCAAATCCTTTTCTCACCATACCCACATCTATAAGAAGGCTTTTTGGTGCTTTAGGAAGCAGTTAGGAAAGGACCAATGGTTATTGGTTGATGCTATGGGCTATAGCGGAATCCAGTAAGCTAGAAAAGACAAAGGTTCGGCGTAACCTCGTTGGAGCAAGAAGCTTGGAGGCCTTAGGTACACTGGGTAAATTAGGCTTGGAGGGTCTATTGCTGTTCATGTATCCCAACTACATTTTCTAGTGGATTATTGACCGCTTGGAGGGTGGCGGAGAGGTTTTTCGCCGAGGGCTTCGGTTTTCTCTTCGATAACACATTGTTGTTTTGTCCTTGTGTTTGCATCTATCTTCTCTTAATCTTTGCCATTTAATTTCTGCTGTGGATGTGATTTTAATTGGTTTAGATTGTTTATCAATTCTATTATTAGCTTGTGTTCATTTTCTACACATATATTGTTTGACATTAAGCTTGAATTGATAATATTGTAATTGGGGGTCTAAATGTTCATAGTGTTTTATATACTATTTGAACATTCAGAATAATTGCCCAAGAAAGCTAAAATTCGGATTTTGATAGAACCTTGACCCAACGTTTATATGTGAAACACAAACCAAAAGTATAAGTAACAGACCTTAACCTAATGATTATAATTAAATCACGAACCAAAGGTATAAAGTTTAAACGCCACAAGAAAGAATCCCTGATAAGTTCACAATTCTTGAATAATAATAATAATAATAAAAAGAAAAAAAAAAAAAGCAAAGCCTCACCTTTTTATTATTATTATTATTATTCAATCATCCTCTATTACAATGAGTGCATGCTATTTATAAGACATGACTAAAAATAGAAAATATAAAAAACGTACTAAATAATAAAGCCCTAAATAAAAGTTGATTTGATCTGAAATTAGCAGATCCAAAATAGGAAAATAGCCAAAAAAAATTCTAAATAATAAAAGCCTAAAATTAAGGTAGATTTGGTTTGAAATTAGAAGCTCTAGAACAAGAAAAATGTTTATTAACTGATATGGAGTTGGAAAGTCAATCAGCCATTAATCCACGCCATAAATCACACTCGATTAAACCAGATCAGCCCACAATAGCTTGGATTAAATTTATTATGCCTTCATCTTACTTTGGGCCAAGCTTGGAATGTCCTGCGTTAGAATCAGCCCAAATCTCTTGAATCAACCCATTAAGTGCTTCTTTGATCTTCTTGGATCTTGCTTTAGTAATAGGCCCAACTGGAACATGTAATGGATCATTAAATGCTTGTTGATTCTCATCAGGTTGGCATCTTGAACTCGGGAGGCAATCTCACAATCTTGGAAAAGTGAGAGTGATTGGTAGTCCACGAGATCCTCCATCTTACAAGCTTTCTTGATCATCTCTTCTATCTTGTTCATCCTTTTGTTGATCTTCTTCTCACTCTCCATAGTTGGTGGATTATGGTCAGCCTTGTTCTCTTCTTAATTACTCTTCAAGTTCTAAAACTGTTGCACCATAAGGGTCTTCGATGTTCAGATGCTCTTCCCCTTTTGCCATAGTGTTAGGATCTTTAGACTTCTTGTGGCTTGAACTGTCTTGTTGGTCGAATATGGGATTGTGATGTTACAACAACGGAGTGTCTTCTACGCTCATAGGCTTCAGTATTGTAATAGGAGTAATAGGCTTGGAAGTGGTGTGGAGTCGCCACTTACTTTTTATACCAAAAAAAAAAATAATAAGGAAAATTAAAATACAAAACACATGACCAAAATACTTCATTGTCAATTGATTGAATAATGATAAATACAATCTTGGTAAATTAAACCTTACAAGGTTTTGAGTCCTAATTACAATTTATGTAAAAGAATACAAAGCTTTTGTTCCTAGTTACAATCTACCAAAAATTAAGGGAAAATAAATAATACATTAATTTACCTATCCAAAAATCCTAAGCCTGAAAGTTAGGTTACAGAATGAGAAGGTGTTAGGCACCTATTCCGCCCAGACAGAGTTTGGTCTTCTAGACTCTATTGACCAATATACCCTTTTTTGCATAACATGAATGATATGTTAAATATACATGACAAANGATGTAATTTTTATTTCTTTATTAGTTGTAATTAGAATTTAATGCCATGTAAACTGTCATTTTTGTACCAATATAGTTAATTTTCAATTTAATGAAGTTGAGGTTTTCTTAGTTGTTTTTTTTTTTTTTTTTTTTTTTTTGTGATTTTTCTTTTGAATCTCAAATTCTGCTAATTGTCAAAGATCTCTTTAAACTAAAAACTTATCTGAATTTTTTAGATTTGATTTTTAACACACAAAACAGATCTATATTTTCATTAAATATAGATCTGATTTTTTTTAACACATAAAACTGATATGTATTTTCATTAAATACAAATCTGATTTTGTTTTAATACATTAAATTATCCTGTATTTTTTATTAAATACAGATCTGATTTTTTTTAGAAAAGTTTTCTTTGTGACATAATTGCAAATTTAAAGATTAAGAAAGAAGTTAAATTTTGTTGAAGTCTTTTTCTAAATATGTGATGTATGTAGAATAAATTTATCTTAATTTAGTTGTGAAAGAATTTGAGATTCAAAAGAAAAATCACAAAAAAAAAAAAAAAAAAAAAAATCATCTAAGAATATATTTAAAGAAAAGTTTTAAACAAAACATGGCAATTATATCAAGAATCAGAAATAATCAAACATGCATCATCAAAAAAATTAATAGAGAAGACTAGAAAAAGAAAAGAAATAGATTACCTTTTCCATGAGTGTGCTCTTCTTAGTGAAAGAATATTTTAGGATTCAATGAAATTTATTCAACTCTTTGAAGCCTAAAATACTTTGCTTACAAAAAAGAAATTCCTAAGGCAAGAGCCTCTAGAACATCTTTAACATAAGGGGGAATTCAAAAGAAGAGAAGAGCTAGAAAGATGGGGGACAGAAAGCGTGAAAAAGTGTGCTAAATTTTGAGAGGCATCCTCTATTTATAGAGGTTAGAGTGCTTCAAAAAATTAGCTGAATGATCAGAATATGAACTAGGACGCATCCTTATCTCTAAAAAATTGAAAAATGTAAGTTTATCACAATCTAGAAGCCCTCAAGCCGATCCTTGCATTTGTGACAATTGGATGGCCCTCTTAGGTGCCGGACCCATGTTTAAATTTTGGTCCACTTTGGACTCATTTTTTGAGGTTTTTTTGAGCCAAGACTTGCACTTAGATGCATTTTTAATATGTATTCTAAAAGTTAAACCCCTTTTCAGATGATTCAAGTCTTTACAATAATGATTATCTTGTAGATGAACACTCCAAAAAGTCTTGATTATCCACAATTTTGTTGTTATCTGATTATTCACTTTATTCTCATGTAAGCAAGTCTATTTTTGACACTAAATAACAACCAATCACAAAATTATTTAATCAATTTTAATTGTCTAACCAATCAAAATTAATTTAAATTAATCATGTGTGGTTGGTTCCAATCAAACAAAATGCATGTAGACTGTGCAAACTTGATCATGCGATATCTTTCAATCCAATGGTCCAATTTGGAAATCGGGCATACCGTCGTAACCGTTAGAATCTCAAGATCAATTTTATGATAAGCAATGAATGAATTAATGCATGTAATGCAACTATGATTTTCCGGGTATACGAATGATCACTTTAGCTATCTTCCTTAATTAAATTATGGGTGCAAAATCGAGTGTCTACAACACACTTGTAAAAGGAGGAAGGAAAAGGAACAAATATGGGGTTTTAATATTATTTTCAACTTTTATTGTTTTTTCCACATGATAAGGATAAAACTAATGTTGAGGTTAGTTTTGGAGCGAGATTAGGAATAACAAATTAGGACCAACCAACTTGTGTTCTAATGCGAAGAGTCAGACCCACTACTCACTCATATAGGGTTAATGGTACAAAAATAGAGAATATCACGCAAATTCACCAATTTGTTATACTTTAAGGAGAATTTTCATTAAAGTGATGAACAAAATATAGGTAGACAACTTTCATGCTCCTGTTTTTGAGTTGTTTTATATATTTGCTCTAAACTGGGTAAGCTTGGTAAAACTGATTGTTGGGAGTTGGAAATTGGTTTATTCTTGTTTCACTCTTTGGGAATTATAATGGATTAAGAAAACTCTTATTTTCCATATCCAAAAGGACTACGGCCTTTGATTGTTGGATTTAAGAAAACATAATAATCTATTGAAAGTTCAAATAGTGTTGAAAACACTATGAACGTTTAGACCCCAGACAACAAATTACCAATTCAAGCTTTATATCATACAATGTATGTTTGGAAAATGATAACAAGCTTATAATAGAATTAATAAACAATCTAAACCATAAATAATCACAATCACAGCAGTAATTAAATGGTAAAGATAAAGGGAAGAGAGATGCAAACACAAGGACAACACACGATGTGTTATCAAAGAGGAAACCGAAGCCCTCGGCGTAAAAGCTCTCCGCCGCCCTCGAAACGGTTAATAATCCACTAGAAAATGTAGTTGGAATACATGACCAGCAATAGACCCTCCAAGCCTAATCTACCCGGTACCTAAGCCCTCTAAGCTTCTTGCTCCAATGAGGTTGTGCCGAACCTTTTTCTTTTCTAGCTTACCGGATTCCGCTATAAACCATAGCATCAACCAATAATCCTTGGTCCATTCTGTAAGGTTGAATTTAATCAACCATCTAATTGGCTTTATTCCGTGACCAATTTGCTTGTAATTTAGCACTTAGTAACCCTGTATTTAGGTGGAAAAATTGTAAGGGTAGTGTGTGAGAAGATGTGAAGAAAAGCTCAAGAGTATGCAAGAAAAACAGAGTCTCGCAACTAGGACTCGCGGGTGGTTCGCGACTGGCAAGCCGCGAAATGCAGTCACGTGAGAGGCACACTGGGAAGCTGAAGGGTCGCGCCAGCTGTCACGCTACAGGACAAAAGTGCCAGTCTGGCCAGGCCGTTACGTCGCGACTTGATTTCGCAACTTGGCCAAGCCGCGAGTTCAAGTCGCCAACTTGCCCTGTTTGGCAAAAACTGACGTTTTGCATTCCCTTCTCACCCTACTATATATACACCCTTATACCCATCATTTTGAGAGAGCTTCCAGAGAGAATTTTGTGAGAGAAAACCCTAGAGAAATACAAGATTGATTCATCCCCAATCTTCATCTAAAGAGACTCTACAAATTCCTCTACTCTCTTCCTCTCCATTGTCATACCCTTGAGAGGTCATTTACCAAACCCTTGTCTCACCACACCCACGTCTGTGAGAAGGTCCATTTGGTGCTTTGGGAAGCAGTTTGGAAAGGAACCAATATACATTGGTTGATGCTATGGTCAAGTAGCGGAATCCGGGAAGCTAGAGAAGAAATAGGTTCGGCGTAACCTCGTTGGAGCAAGAAGCTTGGAGGGCTTAGGTACTTGGGTAGATTAGGCTTGGAGGGTCTTCTGCTGTTCATGTATCCCAACTACATTCTTTAGTGGATTATTTGACCGCTTGGAGGGCGGCGGAGAGGTTTTTTGCCGAGGACTTCGGTTTCCTCTTCGATAACACATCGTGTGTTGTCCGTGTGTTTGCATCTTCCTTCCCTTTATCTTTGCCTTATATTTACTGCTGTGGATGTGTTTATATTTGGCTTAGATTGTTTATCAATTCTGTGTTTAGCTTATATTCATGTTCCGCACGTTAATCGTTTAATATTAAGCTTGAATTGGTAATTTTGTAATTTGGGGTCTAAACGTTCAAGGGTGTTTCATACCCATTTTGAACTCACAACTTACGAGGCCCTCGGGGTGGATTCAGACTTCATTTGTCACCATTTAAACATCAATCCATCTGTCGTCCCCAAAAAGCAACCACTTCAACTTTCATCCAAAGAACACTCTGATGCTATCAAAGAAGAAGTGCACAAACTTAAGTGAGCTGGGGTCATAAAGGAGGTGTTTTACCCTAAGTGATTAGCCAACACAGTGATGGTGAAAAAGAAAAGTGGGAAATGGTAGGTGTGTGTAGACTTCATGGATTTAAATAAGGCTTGCCCAAAGGATCCTTCCCCTCTGCCTCGGATAGATTAGCAGGTGGATGCAACCGCGAGCCATCCCCACATAAGCTTCTTGAATGCTTTCCGAGGATATCACCAGATACCATTGGCTCTAAGTGATCAGGAGAAGGGAATTATCATTACAAAGTGATGCCCTTTGGGCTGAAGAATGCGAGGTCTACTTATTAGAGAACGATGACCAAGATGTTCAAACCACAACTGGGCAAAAATATTGAGGTCTACATAGACGATATGGTGGTAAAGAATAAGGTGGAGTCCGAGCACATAAATCATCTCGGAGATATTTTGAAGATACTGAAGAGGCACAAACTACGCCTCAATGCCACTAAGTGTTCTTTTGGGGTAGGCTCGGTTAAGTTTCTGGGTTATATGGTTACCCATTGCAGAATTGAAGTTGACCCAAATCAAATTAGAGCAATCAACAACCTGTAACCTCGTCGGAATCCTAAAGAGGTCTAAAAGTTTACATGAATGACTGCCACCCTGAATGGATTCATTTCTCGATTAGCAGACAAGTGTGGGCCCTTCTTCTAATTGTTGTATAAGTGGAAGGGATTCGAATGAATAGAGAAGTGTTCCTCGGCCTTCCAGCAATTGAAGGAATATCTTTCTTAGCCATCTACTATGTCCAAACCCAAGGAGGATGAGGTTATGTTCGCTTACATTGCTATAGCCTCACATGTGGTGGTGAGTCTGGTACTGGTGTGGGATGATAATGGGGTGCAGAGACCATTTTATTATGTGAGCAAATCATTACATGAGGCAGAGGTTTGCTACTTACCACTAAAGAAGGCCATCCTTGTAGTTATGCATGCTATGTGGAAGTTCCCACATTACTTCCAGGCTCATACTGTTGTGGTTCTAACCAACTCCCTTTCCGGTAACTACTTCAGAAAGCTGATTACACAAGGAGGGTTGCAAAATGGGCAACGATCCGAAGAGCCTTCAATATTAAATACATGCCTCACACCTCTATAAAGGGCCAGGTCCTCGCCAATTTAGTGGTTGAGTTTACTGAGCCTTCATTTGAAGAAAACAGTGAAAGGCCGAGCACGGATGGAAAATCAGTTGGGATGGTCTCCTTGCAGGAGCCTCTATCTTAGAAGGTGTATGCTGACAGCGCAGTAAACTAAAGGGGATCAGGAGTGGGGCTGGTTCTAGTATCTCCTAAAAGGATCATCATTGAGAAATCCTTAAGGTTGGGCTTCATGACCACAAATAATGAGGCTGAGTATGAGGCTTTACTGGTGGTAATGACGATGGTTTAGAAAATGGGAGGAAAAGTAGTGGAGATGTTTTTAGATTCAAGGTTGGTTGTAGGCCAAGTAAAGGGAGAACTGGAAGCTAGGGATGTGAGAATGCAAGAGTACCTTAACCAGGCTAGGCACTTGCAATCAGGATTTGACTCTTTTTCCTTACACTAAATCTCTAGAAGCAGAAATACACATGGTGATTCCTTGCCACTCTTGCAACCTCCTCAGCACAGAGTCTACCTTAGGTCATCCTGGTTGAGGATTTATGCAACCCTACCGAGATGGAGAAGGAGAAGGTCTAGATTCATCAACTTAGGGTGGGATTTAGTTGGATGGATCCTATTGTCCTACTCGTTAGGGATGACATCTTGCTTGAGGAGAAGGGGGAAGCTGACAAAGTGTGAAAAAAGGCTCCTCAATTTTGGCTATCCGAGGACTGAAAGCTATACAAGTGCTCTTTTTCAAGGCCATATTTGCTATGAATCCATCTTGAAGCAGTGGAGCTACTCCTAGAAGAGTTGCACGAAGGGATTTATAGGAACCATATAGGAGGCAGATCCTTGTCTCATTGGACCCTTATTCTGAGATATTGGTGGCCCAATATGCAAAAAGAAACATAAGAGTACATAAAGAAGTGTGACCAATGTCAGAGATTTGCTCCTAACATTCATCAACCCGGAGGCGTTCTTAATTCTCTGTCTAACCCATGGCCTTTTGCTTAGTGAGGCTTAGACATTGTGGGGCCTTTCCCTAAAGTAGCAGGAGACGGCTTTTGGTTAGCACTAATTACTTTACCAAATGGGTTGAAGTTGAGCTACTAGCAAACATTAGGGATATGGATGCCAAAAGGTTTGTGTGGAAGAACATTATCACTCGATTTGAGATCCCTCATACCCTCATCTCAGACAACAGACTTCAATTTGATAGCAAGGCTTTTAGAATGTACTATTATGAATTAGGTATCACGAATAGGTATTCTACTACAGCTTACCCCCAAGGGAATGGGTAGACCGAGGCTGTCAATAAGGTTACAGTGAATGGATTCAAGAAGATGTTGGATGATGCAAAGGGCAAATGGGTGGACAAGCTTCCACATGTTCTCTAGATATATCGGACTACCCCTCGTAGGTCAATGGGGGAGACACCCTTTTCAATAACTTACAGGGCTGAGTCTATGATTTCTCTAGAGACCGGATTCCCAACTCTGAGGACTAGCTTGTTCGCTCTAGACAACAACAACCACTATTAGAAAATAGCCTAGATCTAATCGAGGAGTGGAGAGAAATGCCATAGTTCAATTAGCATACTATTAGCATAGGGTTAAACAGGGGTATGATTCAAATGTAAAGTTAAGACCATTAACCCCAGGGGACTTGATATTAAGAAAGGTTGTGGGCACAACAAAAAACCCAGCATGGGGAAGTTAGGGCCCAATCGAGAAGGGCCATACCGTATCACCTCGGTAGCAGGCACTGGAGCATTCTTCCTAGAAGATCTAGAAGAAAAAGTTAAACCGCGACCTTGGAATGTAAATAACCTACGAATGTACTATTATTAATAAAAGGCATCTCTGCCATGTTTTCATTTATGACGTTATATGTTGCGTTAATTACTTGTGTGGATATTAAACAGAACCTTGGTTATGTCTGGTTTCTTGGACAACATACCTTGAGTAAATTAATATTCCTAATTACTAGTGTGGATGTTAAACAGAACATTGGTTATGCCTGGCTCCCCGAATCACATACCTTGGGTATATTAATACTCTTAGTTATTTGCTTAAGTGGTAAACAGAACCTTGATTATGTTTGACTCCTCAGACAAGCATTGGGTAAATTAACACTCTCTATTACTTGTTTGAATATTAAACAAAACATTGATTATGTCTGGCTCCTCAGATCACATACCTTAGGTAAATTAATACTCTTGGTTATTTGCTTAAGTGTTAAACAGGACCTTGGTTATGTCTTGCTCCTCAAAGCACATGCCTTGGGTAAATTAACACTCTCTATTACTTGTTTGAATATTAAACAAAACCTTGGTTATGCCTGGCTCCTTGAACCACATACCTTGGATAAATTAATATTCTTGGTTATTTGCTTAAGTGTTAAACTGAATCTTGGTTATGCCTAGCTCTTTAGACCACATGCCTTGGGTAAATTAACACTTTCTATTACTTGTTTGAATATTTAACCAAACCTTGGTTATGTCTGACTCCTCAGATCACATACCTTGGGTAAATTAATTTTCGTGGTTATTAGCTTAAGTATTAAACAGAATCTTGATTATGCATGGTTTCTCAGACCACATGCCTTGGGTAAATTAACACTCTCCATTATTTGTTTAAATGTTAAACAGAGCCTTGGTTATGCCTAATTCCTCAGACCACAGGCCTTGGGTAAATTAACACTCCTCATTATTTGTTTAAGTGTTAAAGCTTAGCTATTTCTGGTTCCTCAGACCACCTGCCTTGGGTAAATTGATATTCACAATTACTTGTGTGAATATTAAACGGAACCTTGGTTATGCCTAGCTCCTCAGACCACATACCTTGGGTAAATTAATGTTCTTGGTTATTTGTTTAAGTGTTGAGCAGAACCTGGGCTATGTTCAGTTCCTCAGATCACATGCCTTGGATAAATTACACTTGTTTATCCTTTTTCCTACTAAGTGTTTTGTTTATCTCTAAAGACTTAGACCTCCCTGTTGATTACACAATTTTTAGTACCAGCACATAGTCATTTTTTCTCACCGTTTACATAGGTTTAATTTATTTAAGCTAACAACATATTATTACTACTCGCTTTTTTTAAAGTGTGGGTGTTCACCCTTGGAAGCACCGTTAATCTAAAAGCCTCAACAAAGGGCAAAACAATGACTACAACCAACCATAGATAAGTATTACAAGAAAAATAAAGACTCATAAAGCAAAAGTTGACATCTTTTCATTGAACAAAAGAGAAGTACATTATGAACAAGGGCAAACTGCCATAACAAAGGAAAATTACATACAAAGAAAAAGAAAAAATAACAATAAGTAAAAGGAAAAGGTCTTAAAGTTATGCCTTGGTGGGAGGAAGGTCATCTTTACTGCCCGACTAGGAGACAAGAGGATTGGTGGCCTTGGGATCAGCTTCCTTAGATTGAGGATCAGCCTTCTTTGCCTTAGGAATAGCATCCTTGGCCTTAGGAGTGGCATCCTTAAGCTTGAGGGTAGCTTCTGGACCCTTGGCCTCTAGTAGGGGCTTGACCTTCTTGCCCTTGCCCTTGCCCTTGTCCTCTTGTCGAGAACCACCTTGGCTAGGCCCCTTACCCTTAGCCACCTAACCCCCTGGCCTTGGTCACCAGCCTTGCCAAGCCCTTTGGAGACCTCAGTAGGACGAAGAGAGGCCTAGGTAATAGAAGGCTGCTCAAAGAAGGTTGGTGCAAGGGTAGTAGGAGGAGGGAGTGTAGCTAGAACTTCATGGATGTTTGCAAGGTAATAGATGTTCTCAGCCTTCCTGCACCCCACGATCATAGGGTGCCTGCTCCGAAGCCTCTGTAGCTTCCTTGGCCGTCCGAGCGCCCTCCTTGGTCTTCTCTAAATCTGCCTTCAGCTCTAGGACTTACCATCTGGCTGTGGCCAGCTCTATTTCAACATAATGAAGCCTTTTGCATTGCTGCTCAACTTGGTCCTAGGCATTCTTCAAGCTGGCCTCAACGCTCTTTCGTTCCCTCTCCTCAGCTATGAACTTCGTCATAACCTTCTGTTCTTTTGCTCAACTGTGCCCAAGGCCTTGCCTATCTCGGTGCAAAGGTTAGCCTCGACCTTAGCCTCGTTTCGAGCATCTTTCACCAATTCCTCGGCTGTGAACGCCTTCTGGATGGCTTGCATAAAAACAATAAATGAGCACATTATTAAAGAAAGGGAAGATAACCCAACGTGATGTCAGCAAGGCATGCAGAGGAACTTACCAGAGCTAGATCCCTCTTTAGGGATAAAAAGAGGCTGTCTGCCTCATGTTCTTCAAAGCAGCCATATCCTTTAGTAAAAGGAGGGGCTGCTCTAGGGTCTCAGCCAGATAGTGGGCGTGCCCTTTCTAGAATTCCCTGATAATGGAGTTCCATGGAATGGCCGCCCCGTCCATCTCTAACCAAGGGTCCCATGCAAGGTTTTGGTGGCGCACCTCGGCCACGTTCTGGTCCTCCCTGCTATCGACTGAGGAGGCCTGCCCTTCGCCCTTGGCCATCTTTTGCAGCTTCGACTCCTTTTGGTGGACCACCTCCCCCTCCTTGGCTACCTCCTTCGCCTTCCTTTTCTTCTTCAGGTTGGACATAGGGAGTAAGTTAATTGTAGGAGAAGAAAGGAGGGGGGGAAGAGCAGGAAGAGGTTAGGACCTTGAGGTGTCCTTCTACGCCGGCCCCTTAACCCTATCCACAAGAAGCTCATGCAGGCCTTTCTCCCTATTCAGGGCCATCTCCTCTTCTTCTTCCTTGGAGCTATTGTCTACACGTGCGATGACAAAATCGGAGGTGCGAACACTTGAAAATCTATCAGGCTCGTCTTCTAAGTTTGAGACTTGAACCACGAGATCTCCCTGCTCCTTGCCCTCTCCTCAAGATGGAATTGGTCTATCTCCGCCTCGAGTGATAGGCACGAAGAGGTTGTCTCTTTTCTTAAAACCACCACTTCGCGGGAAGAGCAAGTAGCAGGCAGTTCAACTGACACGAAGTCTTCTCGGGCTAGGAAACCAAGCACCGAGATGTTTATCTGGGCTAGCCGAGGATTGCCTACTCTTATCGCATGGCCCATGTCCTGAAACTTATCTGACAAGGGCTTGAAGTCAAGGATGAGGTGGACAGATCTTAATTGCCTGTCTTCACTCACAAACACTTTGGATCTCAACACCTTATTAAGGTCTGAGACGTTGACGAGGTTGAGGTTGGGAGCTACATGTCTTTTATTTGCAAAAATATCTAAGAAGCAAAACCATGGTCAGAATAATGAAGCCATCCATAAGAAATAAACGGAATGCTAAAGGAAAGGAGAAAGCAGCAAAACTACAAAGCTAATGCCTATGTTAAAAAGAAAAGGGACCTAAACCTAGGGTACCCCACCTAGCTCTCCCTCCCAAACTGGGCAGTGAAAACCGTCATGCCATTGACTCGAGACTATCAGAAAGTCATCCTTCATACCCTTGTTGGATTTGGGGAGGCATGAGACGAGCCTGACAATAGAGGATCTAAACTTAAGGTAATACCCTGAGTCTGCGAGCAATTAGCACTCGTACATCCAAACGATGTCATGCCAGGTAAGGTGTAGCCCCATTTGCTCGTTGAGAGCATCCACACTACCCAGAATCCTAAAGAGATTAGGTGCGCATTGGTGGGGGCACAACCTATTGGCAATTAAGTAGTTTCTGGTTACTTTACCCATGGGAAGCATCATTCCCCCTTCTATGAAGGCAATCATGGGAATGACGACCTCCCCTTCATTCCTATGGGTAAGCCACTGACCAGAAGCAAAGTTCCGCAGGGAAACTCCCTAGAGAATATGGTACCTAGCCCTAAATCCCTCTATACCGGTGAGAGAATATATGAGGTTAGCGAATCTACCCATCTAAGCAAACTTAAAGGGAAGTGAAGGAAATATTTTTGAAAAATGAGTAAAGAGTAGAAGGCCAAGGAGACTGGTTGAGAATAAAAGAGCTTAGGAGCATGAAAACTTATGAAAATAAGGACAAGGGTTACTTCACGGGCTTCTTGAAGGTCTGAAGATTTAGAAAGTTTTGAAAGCTTGAGAGTTTAGGAAGTCTTGGGAGTTCAAAGATTTGTAAAGTAGGAGAAAATGAACCCTCCAGGCACCTTATATAAGGGGCAGAATTAGGTGGGAATCATCCCGCCCAAAATTTGAAGAGAAATGCTAGTCGTAAGATCTCCATCTCACTGTAGGATGTGGGGAACAAAGCGTTGCCTGGAGCATTTAATGAGACATTACGGACTCCGAAGTGCCAAAACTGTTGCGGGACATGCGAAGTGACACTTTCTCGTGTGGAAGTCAAAGAAGCGTGTGAAATTAATTATCTAAGGTTAGAACCCCATTTTTCTCCTCGAATAAAAGAAGAAAAACTGGAGTTTTGAGGGACTATTGTGGAGTACAAGAATTTAAATAAAGTATTTGTGCCACTTGTCATACCCATGGTCGAGGAAGCCATTATCATGCCAAGGAGATCACACGCTCGGACGATAAGGCCACGTCAATGGCATGTTACCAAAGAAGGTCATACCGTGGAGAAAGAGCTTCGAGGAGGGGGCTAGCCTGAACATGACTGAAGGGATGGTGGCTGCCACCACATTTAATACATCCCAACAAATCTCCTAGCTACATTTATGTAGAGAAGACCTCTGATCAATGCTGCCTTAACTGCCTCAATTCACAACGGGTTTGGGAAGGTGTCTAATGAGACAAACACTCAAGTAGTGGCCTGGACGATCAACAAATAGAAGGCCAAGATCATCTAAAATGAGCTATAAAATGTAAGAGACCCTCCAAGGAGAGGGGATCGAAAAAGTCTGTAGAGAATACATTGTAGCAAAAAGAACCAAAATTGTATCCAAGTCCAAAAGAACTATATTCAAGAATCATTCTCCTCAGACTTTGCCGAGGAAGGTTTTCCTTACTTAGAACTTGTCTTTCTTTGTTTTCTTAGTATCTGTAATTCACTGTGCGCGTTGTCTGATCCATTAAAACCTAGCTTTAAGTCTACTCTCTATAAATTCATTGTGTGAGGCTCTTTGGGCCTTAACCCATTCATCTTTTAGGCTTAGGGACCAAAAACCTACCCTTACAATAGTAATAATACATTAATATTTATTTAATATAATACAAAAAAAAAATGCTTAACAAAAATATAAATAAAAAAATATTTAATAATTAATTAATAAATATATCTCTTTGCATCCATGTCTTACTTTTTCAAAAGTTACCGTATAGCCGCACTACACCCGTACCCGCACCTGAACCCAAATCTGCACCCGTATTTTCTAGGAAACAAAGTTTCTCTCCAAACTAGTTTGGAGAGAAACTCTTCAAACTTTCCATATATTTCTTTTTTAGGTGTGAATTTTGAAAATCTAACCATTAAATTTCGTGTTCCTTATGTTCTTAACATGTATATCAAATTTCATTCAAATAAAGTGTTATTTACTATTTGATCAATTAACTTATTTTTTTATATACAACTTTAGATTATAAAAACTTAAAATTATAACATTTATTTGATGATATAGCAATTGATTTTTGATTTTCTTGAAATTTTGTAAGCATTAAAGATGTAATAAAAACATGTAATTTAACGGTTAAATTTTCAAAATTCACATTCAATATAAATATATATAATGAGTTTGTAGGGTTTCTCTCCAAATTAGTTTGGAGAGAAACTTTGTTCTTTTCTAGCCCCATGCAATTGTGGCAAAAGATGTAATCTAAACATTTTCCAAACAATTGATAGTAGAGTAAAAGCAATGCCACTACCCCCATGGTTTTTTATGCTAGGAGTAGGAGCCTAGGATATATTAATGCGTGCAGTCCTTTACCGAATTATGAATTCAGCTCGGGCGTGCTTATCATATTAATTATTTATAGTCCTTTACTCCTGTTTTTGCTGGTAATTTGTGTAAACGGAAAATGGAAGAAAAATTGAAGTGTTACGAAAATGACAGTTCTTTTTGACATGCTTGATGGTGGCCTCACAACCCTATCCTCAATCCCTCACCACTTTACTTAGTGCTCCCAGAACAGAAGAACTGTCATTTCATAGTTCAAAAGAACAAAAGGATGAAAATAGCGGAAAGTAGTGAGTTTTATACTGGCCACATCATTTCCACGATGGTATTTCTTTTCTTCTTGGCAATTCAGTATTTATTTCAATAAAATCAGACACAACAAAATTTTACAGCAATTCACATCATTCAAAAATTAGCCTACCCAGCTACCACCTCACACCTGGCCAACCATGATATATGCAATTTTTTTAATGACCCAAGTATGAATTGTTATGGTAATTTAAGAATGTTGTGAAATTATTGTGATTTTGTATCCTTTGAAAGACTCTTATATATTTTTTAAACTGAGAGCTGCAGATATGCATATTTTTCCCCCTTCAATGAGGAGAAAGCATTTGATGTATCGTACATGTGTAACACACCTCTATATAGAGTGGATCTCACACTTAGAGAGATAGCCGTCTACATATGATAATTTTCCGTCTATGAGAGGGTGGACAACTGGACATACAAGTGTAAGTGACAGTTCATTATCAGAAGGAAGAGAGATAAATTTTCATAATTGTTGTAACTGCAGGAGTTAATTAATTGGCAACCTGTTTCAATAGACCAGATATGTGGATGGTGACTTTTATTGCTGAAGATTTTGCTCTTCTGAGTTCTGACACCCCTTGTTATATTCCTACCTAAGTTGAAATTCCAATAGAGTGAATAGTAAAGGCAAATGTTCAATTTAAGAGACTATCAGTCTTATATTTCATTCATTACATTCAAGAACATAGAGAAAGTTGATAGCCAATATTAAGCATATATATTACAAGCATTTATCAACCTGTCGGGCTGCAAATCATCATTTCATATAATTTGCAATATCTGGTGTAGCTGCATGATATAACTTACAATCTGACTGCTTTAATAAGCTCAACAAACTTATAGATGTTAGTACCTCAAGATTCCATGCCATTAACAAATAACTGATTCCTTGTATCTGTTATTCTGGTTTCTTCACTACAAGAACAGGACACTTGGCGTTATTTATGAAATAGTTGCTCAAACTCCCCTGAAATGCCCTGTATCAACAAATTTATTTTATTACTCAGATATCAGAAGAAATAAATTGATCACAGAATTTTAAAAACATATGACCAAGAACAGAACGCAACCATAATTTTCCCTATTTTTAACTCAAAAAGTTATTCAAATGAAAAGTCAAGATTAAGCAACATATTTCACACTAGCGAGTTAGATAAGCATGGATATGTCCTCTCATATAATGGTAATATGTGCAATGACAGTTTCTTTTTCATTTTGTTGGGGGAAAAAAAGGGAATTTGGAATCGGATAACCTACTTCAAGGATAATATGTATAGTTAGTCTAAGATCAAAGGCAGGTCATGAAAATCAGCGAGGTTCTGATTTTAGAGGTATTTTTGAAACTCTTGGCTACAACATATTGTTAAACCATGTTACCTGAATGTATTAAGAACTCACAAGAAGCTACTAACCTCTTAATGGTTCTATTGGCATGGCTACCCATAACAAGTAGTTCGATTTTGTATTTTTGGACTGCATCACTTATGGTTTCTTTAGGATCCCCTGCCTCTGTAAATGTTTCCACATTTATCTGTAGAGACAAATATTAATGTTAGCTATACAGAAAACAAGTGGAAAAAATTGAGCTTATGCGCCTAGTTTAGTACAAAAGGAAAGGCATATAGGGCTGCCTTTGCTAATGTTGCCTCAAACACTCTTGGAGGTACCAGAAGACTGGTGCTCCAAGAAGAATGGTCCTAGTTGCTTGCAACTAAAAGGTAATTCAAGCAACATAAAAACTTTCGCCCCCAAATATCAAAGTTACAGAGGCAACACAGTGTCAATGAGGACTAGAACCAAGTATGATGGACGATCAAAAACTTGTGTGAAGAACTCCACCAACTTGGCTACAGCTTAATCTAAAAAAATTAACAAAGTGATTAATATCATGAAGATGCAAATCTCAAGAAAAGAAGTTACTGAATCCATACCCCTCGACTAGCACAGATACTCTTAGCTTTCTCCAGGAGGCCTAGTGAAACCTTCTTATTTCGCTCTTGGATAGACTCAATCAAAGCAGGAGCTGTAACGCAGAAATGTTGCAACTTGTGAATAGAAGGTAATGCACCTATCCCAACAGTTATATATTTCTGATAGAATTCTCAGCCAAGCTCCATATACTCCAACAACATTCAGAACTCCTAACTCCTTTACCCCATCCTTCTCCTCAAGGTTAAGCTTGATTTTTGGAGAAGAACTCAAAAATCATAGTATTTATCAGCAACTTCCAATGATAGTTTTTGTTATTGTTCTTGTTGAACACATCCAAAAAATAAAGAGGGAAAAAAAATGAAGAACTTTGTATAGCTCAGCTGAGCAGAGGTACTTGTTTCATTTCCAAATAATGGAAAAATAAAATGTGCATAGGTGCGCCGAATTAAACTTCAACATAAAAATTCTAATGATTCGCCATTCAGAATTTGAAGCTATTTAATCAAAGTTCTATTCTAGAGCCTATATATAGTTGCTCTTACTGTACAAACTAAAAACTCCCAGTTTGCATAACAATCAGAAAATAAAGAAGAATAAGAGAATTAGAGGTAGAGTAAGGAAACGTAACTGGTTGAAATAGGAGAATACATGCGAGCAAAACCCAGTGGTGCTGCAAATACATTAGTATAGTTTGGAAGAGGCTGTGCTGCGAAGATGACAAGAGTCGATTTTGTGACTGATTCTTTGAGATTTTCGAGCATCCACATGAGTGCATAGTAGCTGTACTCGTTTTCATCTATTACCAGCATTACCTTCTGATCAGACCCTTTTGTTTCTTCCCCCATTTCTGATACAAATAAATCAAAGTTTCTATCTGAAAGTAAAGGTTACTTGGGTGTGATATGAAAAGTTCAAGCATGAAACTTAGCTACTTATCGTATGCACTGGACTTTGTGCATTGCACAGGAACTGTCTGCGTCTTGAATGGAGCAATAAAATCAGCAACTGCGACCTCTCTCCAACCAATACAGTTTCGAGATCAGTGAAATTCAAGACCTACGGAGGAGTCTAATCCATCATTTCAAATCATTTTAGGGACGTTCAAAGATTTGTTTAGCGTCCAAAGATTGAATCGATAAAAAAATAAAAATAAAAAGTCATATCAAAGGATAAGATTTATTTATAAATTAGAGAAATTTTGACACACTTCCTATTAAAAATATAAAAAGTCATAAAAAAATTAATTATTTTTTACTTTTCATAAAAATAAATTCTAAAAATGTATTCTAAACGAATAGCTTAAAAACATCTATTAATTTTTTTAAAATAAAATAAAATATAAAAAGTCATAAAACTCTACCATCTTTCCATTAGAATTCTTTCTTCTCCTTCCCGGAACTCTAAAATTTTCCTTTGTCGCCAAATTTCCCACCGTTCTTGAGTTTCAAGAATTTCCGGAAGTTCTTTACAAGGTACGCCACATCTTTATCTACTGCATCCTCTTCCAAAGAGTCATGAGATACTACTCTCTCATTAATTGTCTTAAGAGCGAGAGATTTGCTCTTCTTCTACGTAGGCAGTGACAATTCATATGTCTGCAAAAAACCAACCAGCTTTTGAACTTTAATGTCGTCAAGATCTTTGCTCTCCTTAATAGCTATCACTTTGGCACGAAAACTTTCCAGTAATGACCGAAGGATCTTCCTTACAATTTTAAAATCCTCTGTCTTTTCTCCCAAATTGAATTTTCTAACAACCACCTCGTTCAACTTACTATAAAAAGAGTCAAAAGACTCATCCTCACTCATCTTGAGCTCCTCAAAGCAAGTGGTCAACATCTGTAGTTTGGTGTCTTTCACCTTCTTTATTCCTTTATAGGTAGTCTCTAGAATCTCCCATGCCTCCTTAGCAATAGTGATATGTGAAATCCTGTGAAATTCTTCTGGAGAGACACCACAGAAAATAGCATTCAAGACTTTACTATTAGCATTAGCTGCCGCAAGAGCTACCTTATCCCAAGTGGATTTGACAGCCTTCGGCTTAGTCTAACCAATTTCAACTGCATCCCACATAGCATCATCAATAGAACATAAAAATTCCCTCATTTGAACTTTCCAAAAAGCATAATTATTTCCATAAAAAAATGGTGGCACATTTAGAGATTGAGACCTATCCATCTCAATGTAGGGTCAAGGATCGCACTAGGGTGTTTAAACCACAACAAGTGCACCCGCTCTGATACCAATTGAAAGTTCAAATAGCGTTGAAAACACTATGAACATTTAGACCCCCAAACAACAAATTACCAATTCAAGCTTTATATCATACAATGTATGTGCAGAAAATTATAACAAGCTTATAACAGAATTGATAAACAATCTAAACCATAAATAATCACAATCACAGCAGTAATTAAATGGTAAAGATAAAGGGAAGAGAGATGCAAATACAAGGACAACACACGATGTGTTATCGAAGAAGAAACCGAAGCCCTCGGTGTAAAACCTCTCTGCCGCCCTAAAGCGGTCAATAATCCACTAGAAAATGTAGTTTGGATACATGAACAGCAATAGACCCTCCAAGCCTAATCTACCGAGGTACCTGAGCTCTCCAAGCTTCTTGCTCCAACGAGGTTGCGCCGAACCTTTTTCTTTTCTAGCTTACCAGATTCTGCTATAAACCATAGCATCAACCAATAATCATTGGTCCTTTCCAAATTGCTTCCTTTAGTACCAAAAGAACCTTTTTACAGACGTGGGTATGGTGAGAAAAGGATTTGGTCAAGAACCTCTCAAAGATGTATCAATGGAGAGGAAGAGAGTAGAGAAATTTAAAGAGTCTCTTAGGTGAAAATTGTGGATGAGTCAATCTTGTTTTTCTCTAGGGTTTCTCTCTCAAAATTCTCTCTGGAAGTTCTCTACATTTCGTGAGAATGAGGGGTATTTATACTAGGGTGAGAATGGAGTGTGAAACATCAGTTTTTCCCAAACAAGGCAAGTTGGTGGCTTGGCCTCGCGACTGGTCTAAGTCGCAAGTTAACGACCTGGCTAGCCTGGGACTTTTGTCTTGTAGTACGATAGCTGGCGTGACCCTTCACCTCTCCCATGCTTCTCACGTGTGCTACAATTGGTGGCTTGCAAGTTGCGAGTCAGCCGCGAGTCCTAGTCGCGAGTCCCTGCTTCTTTGCACATTGTTGAGCAATTCTCACAATCTCTCACACACTACCCTTACATGAATCCCACCTAAATATAGGGTTACTAAGTGCTAAATTACAAGCAAATTGGCACGAAATAAAACCAAAAAGATGGTTGATAAAATTCAACCTTACATCTATAATTTTATTCTTAGTTGATTGTTGGATTTAAGAAAACATAATAATCTATAATTTTATTCTTAGTTGGATAATAGAATTTGTTGTTTTAATGAGAAACTACTACATCATCCACATCATCCAAGTTTGAAGCTTTGTTGAAGGGGAACACAACCCCCCCCCCCCCCTCTCTTTTAAAACTTACTAAATTTGTGGGATGCAGAAAGCATTAAATGCAGCTAGCGAATTTGTTTTAGCTTAGGTTAATCAACAGGATTTTGGCACAAATACAACAACTTTTATTAATGTATATTTTTGTGCTTAAGGCTAGTACATGAGCCTCATGAACCTTCAACTTTACAATTAAACATCATTATCAATTAATATTCGACTTATTTGGTCAAGGAACATTTATTGGATTTGCTAATTATTAGCTCATCTTTATTGGATCCTTGGGAAGCACATTAATATTTTTAAAGTTTGGCTTACCTCCAATATTTTTTTAATTGAATTTTTTTTTAATGAGAAATTGCCACATCAGCTACTAACTAAATAAAATGTGGAGATTAAAGCACACTACCACTTGCTATTGTGTATTTAAAACAAAATGAGACCTCCAGTTAAAAAAGTACTGGAAATAAACCAAACCCATATTTTTATAATTGATGGCATTTTTTTTTCTAAATAAGTTTTATCAGCAAGATTTCACAAATTGTGAAAAAATTACTTTTAAAAACGGAAATTCACCATAATAAACACTTGTTAAACTACAAAACTCTCAATACGTTTACAGAAAATAAAAAAGCCAATATATATATATATGTATGTATGTATAATGGGTTCAAGTTATATATGAAACACGACTAGACTGTCTATGAAAGCTCGAAAATGTGTTGAAAACACAAGAGCTGTTTAGACCCCCAAATTAAAGTTACGACTTGATAGATTTTATGCTAACTTAATATTAAGTGCGGAATAGTGTAAAAGCGAGCGGATAAACAATCGATACTACTCTAGTGCATAAACATGAACAACCAAAAATAAAAGTAAAGCACAAGAGTAATAGAAGAGAGAATGTAAACACAAGATAACACGCCGATGTGTTATCGAAGAGGAAACCGAAGAACTTAGCAAAAAACCTGGCGAAAAACCTCTCCACCACCCTCTAAGCGGTAATTGATCCACTAGACAATCATTTAGGATACATGGTTAGCAAGAGACCCTCCAAGCCTAA
>NW_027069939.1:43079-73079 GCF_002906115.3 Quercus suber | reverse complement strand
CATTAAGTGCTTCTTTGATCTTCTTGGATCTTGTTTTAGTAATAGGCCTAACTAGAACATGCTATTGTCCGAGCTTGCTTGTTGATTCTCATCACAAATCATCATTTAAAACAAAGCTTAATTAAAAAGATTGAAAAAAATTAAGTTTTCCAACTTACATTTAAGAAAATCCCGACTATAAACGTAAAACCTCCCAAAAACATAATCTAAGGATCAAAATCAATGAAAAGAGTTAAAGATTACCTTAGAGATGTTAATGCAATGAAAAAAACTTGAAATTAGTTGGGTTCTAATGTTGAAGCATTAAAATAGGGGTTTGGGAGAGGATGGGAGACGTTTAAAAACAAAAAAAAAAAAAAAAAAAACCCAACAAAATGCTCTTTAAAAATCTGATCTGGAAATTTTCGCAAGAAGCTTACTCGTGAAATTACTTGCAAAATTTTTCTCGAGTAAGTCTTACTCGTGAAACAGTCACGAAAGTCTTTGTCTAAAGTTGAAAAACTTGAGAATTGGACCATTTAACTCCCAGTTGAGCTTACACATGAACAAGGACATGAAAAAACCCAGAAAACATGTTTTTCACACAAAAACAACTTGAAAAACTTTGAAAAGAATAGGTGATACAAATCACTTCCAAAAGCAAACAAAAAGAACAAAAATCTTTTTGGTTTGATCCACATATGGTTGAGCACACACACATCACCTTTGAGCAGGTACAATCACACAAATGAAATAAGCATTCATTGAACAAAAGTTTTGTGTATTGTGTGTGAGAATCAAATGTGGAATAATCCTTAGACCAGAGTGAAGCTTCAATGATCAGTTCAATCAAGTCATACACAACTGGTACTCAGTCAAGTGGACTATCTCAATTATAGAAATGAGTATATATGACCCCCATAAGAAAATGATTACACAACTTAGAAACTTTTCATTTGGCTTCTACATAAATCATAACATTTAATCCTTTTTGGACAATACATATCTTTTTGAGATCGGTGCTTGAAATTTTTGATATTTTAACATTGAGAGTAAGCCTTTGGCTTTTTTAAGCACCATACAAATCAATACAAAAGTCGCTTTCCCTTTTTCCTAGTATGTGCGACAGGTTTTTACAGCTCATAATCTCTTTTTCATTTTGTTTTACATTTGGTGAGCTCTATTGTAAAATCATAAAAAAAAAATAAATAAATAAAGTGGGAAGAGATATAGGCACAAGTCTATGCAAGTATCAAGACCATCAAGACTATTGATCAATCATTCATGACAAGCTTGAAGATCTATTTACAACAATAACACATAGTTTTCAAGATTTCTTTCACAAAGATATATGTGCATACATAACAAGCTAAACTCGTAAATGTACTATGCCATTAGTACGAAGGTACTAGACTAACTCACAAGAAATATGTGCTCAAACATATACGATCAAACATTTTGAATTTTTCACTTTTTATGTGTTTTTGGATTTTTACACACACAAAACAAAGCAATAAAGTAAGATCAAAAGCAAAAACAAAAAACAATGCATATAAAGAGATGCAAGATGTACAAATGCATGATAATGAAGCATCTAATGCATGAAGGGTCCTACAAAGATCGAAAGAATTAGATCAAGGACCAAAAGAGCAAAAGCTCAACCATAGGAACCCTTCCTCATCCAAACGGAACAATTGTTTGGAATGAATGTCTCATGAGAAGTGAGACGAGGGTTGGAAGAATAAGAACCGGAGATGCACATAGACAAGGAGTTAAGAGAATTAAACACTTTCTTTAACAACATGCTATATTTTTACTCAAATCCGATTTACCCTTTTTAGCACAATTTCCAAGAAGCTCAAGTTTCTCTTTTCTTTTAATTCTTTTAAGAGCTTGAAACTTAGAACAATGTGGTTTAAGATGACCAAAGGCACCACAATGGTGACAAACAATGTGTTTAGATCCACTTGGCCTTTTGGGAAGGGATCTAGCAACATGGGTTTATTCTCTTTTCAACTTATGACATTGAGGTCTTATATGACCAATCACACCTCAATGGTGGCAAGTAGGAACAAACTTAGATCCACTCAATTCCCTAGGATGAGACCTAAACAGAGGCTTAGGCTTAAGAGCCTTTCTCTCTACTTTTTGGTTTTTTTGTGTGTGGAGGAATGTACACCGATTTGTCTTTAGAGGTAGAACTCACAACAGGCACAAAATCAAGTACCACAACATGATTGCAACAAATATTTTCATCACTTTTAATAGTAGGTTCAGCAATCAAACACTTGGCATGCATCTTAAGAGATTCATTTTCAAATTTAAAATCATCAACAAGTTTGTTAGACAAAACAAGTTTAGCATCCAAATAATAAAGAAACTTTTTTGCATGTGTAAATTTTTAGGTTATTTATAAGTTTGATATGAGTGGGAGGTTTAAAATTTTAGAACTTTTACCCTGGTCTTTTCATAATTTTTCTTGGAGTCAAAGTGGTAAGTGGTTAGTTTTAAGGATAAATTATGATGGATAAGGATTTAGATTAGTGTTTGTAGCACCCTTCATCAGCTCAGTGAGTAAACTTAGGGATGATTAACACATTCTCTAAATTAGTGTTTGGATGGTTAACACATTTTCCAGGTTCCATTATTTTAGAGGATTTTATATTGATGTGTCCATTTTGACCTTTAGAGGAATCATAAAATAATTAGTCAAAAAAGCAAAAGAATTGAGTGTAGGCAGTATAGAAAGAGAGTGCCTACCAGTTTTCTTTTCTTCTATTTATTTTCATGTCTCTTTCTTGGGGGGAAAAGTGTGAGGAAATTCTAGGAATTGCACATTCAATTCAGTGACACTACATTAGTTATTTAGACATTCAAAGATAGAAAAATGAAAAGCTACTACCAATTTTCCACAAAAGCTTACAACTGACATGGCAATGAATGTGTTTGGTGTTACATTAATAACATAATAAATTCCTAAATTGCTTAGTTGTTTGTTTAAAAGTTGGCACATCAATTTGTAAGGACTATATAATAAAATTTGCAACAATTGTAAGATCACTCTAGCGATACATTATTAGTGGGTAGCAAGAGTGAACCCACATTCCTTAGTTCAAATCTTCCCTTCACCCTCAGCCTGGTACCAAACATATCAATATATATATATATATATATCTAATCCAATATTAATAGCTTTTTCTTTTGTAAAATCTTCAAACATTAGTGAGCTATGGTCTTTCCTCTCTTAGGGCATTCATTTATAAGTAAGCATTTATAATCACAAGTAGATTGCTTGCTTCCCACCAAGAGAGTTTTCTAAAATAAGTGAAAATGCTATCACATGCTGGTATAAATTAATTTTTTTGTAGTCTGTCTCTTTTATATCCTTTTGTAGGGGACTTCATATGAAGTTGTTGATTGCTCCCATGGTAAGCAACTCTGGGAACTATGTAAAGAAAAGTATGAACCACTATGGCTTAAAGGGGGAAACCATTGTGATTTGGAGCTCATATTGAGCACAAGATTCTTTCTTCAATATTTGTGCTTAATTTTGGTAGAATCTTACTTTAGCCATTTATAGTAAAGAATTAAGAAATCATTTTTGTAACTGAACATGCATTTGAATAGAAACTAAAAGTGTTCATGTATAATTTCTCAGCAAAATCTCAAAATTAGCGTTCTCTTTGTCCATTAACATATAGCTAATAATTTGGTTTATAAACAATATGTTGTGTGTAGTTTTTTGGTTGGTATGTATGTCATGTGTTTAAAAAATGCATACATGTTTTGGCTTCAACAGGATTTTTTTTTTTTTTTTCCTTTTTTAGTTAGTATGGTTTAGTAGGGAGTTGTGAAATTGAATTAACCATCTATTGAATGGATAGGGTATGGAGAATATGTGTCTTAAATTAATGAGGTTGAGAAAATTTGTGTCCTAAAGTAGCTTAAACAAAACATAGTTTCTTATCAAACTTTGTGGTCTATATGCATTTATGATTTCTTTTTTTTTTTTAGTTCCTTATAAAGCTTCTAAAATACATTTACTTTGTGCAATATATAAATGTTGGGGTTGAACGAAATCTACAAAGGTCTATATTCATTCCTGACGAAAGGGACATGACAGGCAGAAAATAGTAAGGGGAAAAAAAATTTGGCTGATTGGAAGGTAGCATGAACAAATGAAACGAGTGCAAACAAAGTGTTTTTTTTTTTTTTTTTCCTTCGGCTGAATGCTAACAAAGTGTAGTTGTGATCAAAAGTGGAAGAGCTCTCATAGCTCGATAGCCAAACTCCTTCAAAACTTGATTTAGGCACTAGAGAAATAGTTGATCTCACTCAAGAAAAACCTATATATACAACCACAAGTCAGAAATGTTGGAGGAATGTCTAGTGTTCACAAGAAACAGTGATTCATACGTTCCTATTTCGAACTCAAGAAACCAAAGAACTAACAGAATTCTAGGAAGTAATAAGCTATTTATCTTGCAAGTTTGGATCCTTAGCACTCGAATCTCACTAACAGTGTTGCATGTTTGAATTTCTTCGTGTGATGATGCATCATTATCATCATCATTATGCAATTATAGAAGGAAGAGATAAGAGGATGTGATCTTAATCACAAGCCCAACCAAAATGTGAAGGAATATTAGTTCCATCTTATTGCCTTATTTGTATCTTATACTTACCTTTTTAATCCACGTTGAGGAAGAGATCAGCCAATCATTACACTTTAAAAGAACATTTGTCCCTTTTAGTATGTGGTAGAAGTGTATTTAAATATTATTAAAAATAATAAGTTCTAATAAATGTAAATAAAAAGGTTCTCGCACATAGTGCGGGTTAAAAGCTAGTTGAAATAAGGCATGAAGCAAAAAAAAAAAAAAAAAAGGTAGTAAGCAAGTTTCAAATCCAAATCAAAACGAATGGATGCTCGGAATTTACTGCTCTATTCTGTCCATTCATAAATTCAACTTACTAAAGCATGGATAAGTTTGTTGAGATCAAATGACAGAAATTTTCATTGAATAAGAACAGCAAAAAAAGTATTGCATCTAAAATTTATTTATTCTATATTTATAGATACACACACATACCCAAATCAAAAATCCCAAGCATGTAGATGAAGAAGACAAAGACAACTCACCTGAAGGCGAGTCGAGTCAGAGGTGTAGATCAACGGCGGCGGCAGCAGGACAGAGAGGTGAGAGTTTAGAGGTAAGAGTTTGAGAGAGTGAGTTTGAGAGAGTTGAGAGCATCAAAGAAGTGGATCGGCAGCTTGGGAGTTCGACGAAGTGGGTCGTCTAGTGGGTCGGTGACGTTGAGCTTTGATGGGCGGTGACGTTAATGATCGAGTCGGGCTGGTGGCAGTGGGATATGTAAAGGTGTTATTTACAAATATGTATTTTGTTGGCTTTTATTCCGTGCCAAATTTGATTGTAATCGTTATCAATTGTTTATACCCTGTATCTATTGTGGGATTTGTTGTAAGAGATGTGTGATAGAGGGAGAGTGTAAAGACTCAAGCATTTGAAGGCCGAAGAATTCTCGTGGGTATGTTGCGACCTAGCTTCCCGCGAAATAAATCATGTGCCATGCACATGCTGGAATGCAAAGAGTCAGGCAAGGTGGAGATAGCTGTGTCTCGCGAGTATCTCGCGGGTAAGGCCTTTCCGTGAGACACCCGCGAGGCAATCTGTTCTGGCAGCCTGTACTGAATGACTCACACTTTCTGTACCTATCCTATATATACCCTCATTACCCACAAATGTTAAGGAATGGTTCAGAGAGAAAACCCTAGCCAAACACATTGGGAATTAGAGATTGTCATCCCCACCTTTCTCTATACACTTGCTTGTGGTATTTCCTCAACTCTTCCCTCTCCATTTATATACCATTGAGAGGTTGATAGCCCAAACACTTACTACATCCTTTGAGAGCGTTGAGTGACATTTTGGTACTGCTAGGAAGCATTGGAAGAAGCCTGGAATGGTAGATGCAACATGGAGCTTGTTGCAGGATCCGGAGAGCTAGACAAGACACAGTTCTGAGAAGTCTTGTTAGAGTAAGAGTTTGGAGGGCTTAGGTGCATCGGGTAGATTAGGCTTGGAGGGTCTCTTGCTAACCCATGTATCCCAACTGATTATCTAGTGGATCGTTTTCGCTTGGAGGGCGGCAAAGAGGTTTTTTACCGAGTTCTTCAGTTTCCTCTTTGAAAACACGTCTTGGTGTTTTCTGTGTTTGCATCTTTCTTCCCTACTCTTTTATATTCCATTACTACTATGTTGCTTAGTTTATGGATTAGAGTAGCTTATTTGTTCATCCGCTCGCATTTACACTATTCCGCACTTTGTATTAAATTAGTGTAAAATCTATCGAGTCGTAACTTTAATTAGGGGGTCTAAATTGCTCTTATGTTTTCAACACATTTTCAAGCTTTCAATTGGTATCAGAGTGGGTACACTCGCTGTGGTTTAAATACTTGAGTGGGATCCTTGATCCTATTTGAGATGGACTGATCTCAATCGCTCAATGTTCCACCATTTTTTGATGGGAACAATTATGCTTTCTAGAAAGTCAGAATGAGAGCATTTTTATACTCTATAGATGATACCGTTTGGGATGCGGTTGAGATTGGTTGGACTAAGCCAACGAATCCTAAGTCCACTTGGAATAAGGCAGCTCTCGCAACAGCCAATGCTAATAGTAAAGCGTTAAATGCTATTTTTTGTAGTGTGTCTCCTGATGAATTCCTTAGGATCTCTCATATGACAGTAGCCAAGGAAGTTTGGGAGATTTTGGAGACAACATATGAGGGTACGAAGAAAGTTAAGGACACAAAACTTCAGATGCTTACCACAAAATTTAAAGAGCTCAAGATGGGGGATGATGAACCATTTGATTCATTCTATGGGAAGCTCAATGAAATTGTAATTACTAAACTCAATCTTGGGGAGAAGATTGAAAATACTAAGGTGGTGAGAAAAATTTTGAGGTCCTTACCAGAGAGCTTTCTGGCAAAAGTCACAGGCATAGAGGAAAGCAAGGATTTGGATGAAATTAAGATCTAAGAGCTCATTGGATCACTTTAAACGTATGAGCTTGGACTACCTTCCCACAAGACAAGTAAATCGCTTGTTCTTAAAACCATCACCGAAAGAATGGATGATCCTTCCGAAGAAGATGGAATGGAAAAGGAAGTAGTATATCTTGCGAAAAACTTTCAAAATTTTCTGAAGATGAAGAACAGTGGAAAACCATTCAACAAAGAAAAATTTTCATCTTCAAGAGGTGATAGGAAAGAGTTTACGAGGAAAGAAGGGAAAAATTCTCAACCTTCTTCAGATATTGTGTGCTATGAGTGCAATGGCCATGGACATCTGAAGGAGTGTCCAAATTTTCTGAGGAGAAAAGGCAAGGCTTATGCCACGACGCTTAGTAATTCAGAATCTTCTGACTCTGACTCGGAAGAGAGTTGTGATGGAGAGGGAAACTACTCCGCCTTCATGACCATTGCTCATGTAGAGTCATCGGATGGTTTGGGTGCACTTGTGAAGGAGCTTGGTGAGCATTCTGATTCAGAGTCTATTGGGATTGTGGAAGAATCAGATGCTGAAGAGAAAGAGAATACATCTTCAAGAAAATTACTCCTTACTACTTGAGAAGTCGGGAGAGTATTCCAGAGTAGCCAAGGTAGCTGTAAGGAAAATGAAGAAAGTTGAGGAAGATTACAAAAGTCTCTTGATCAGATATAAAGAGGCTAAGTGTGAGATTGAGACATTAAATGGCGAGCTGTCTGAAGCATATACAAAGGTGAGATTTCTTGAGCAAGAGGTTGTGCAAGCTCATGCTAAGATAGAGATAGTCTCCTCTCAGAAGTTAAAGATGTTATTGTTGGGTTTTTGTATCTCATACAAAAACACACGCAGCGGAAGCAACAAAAACACGGATCTACTTCAATCATGAAAGATAAACATGTAACCATGAATTCTAGAATCAAAGAATAGAAAGTGTACCTTGATGCAGTGGATTTCAAAACCAAACTTGAGAATACCTTCAATCTTCATCTCAATTCCACATGGTGCCCAAGATGTGTGGTCTCTCAATCAGTCTTTTTGTACATAAACTCTCAAAGAAAAAACCTTCTTCTTCTCCTTGTGGAGAAAAACTGATTTCTTTTTCTTTNTATATCTCTTCCCACTTTATTTTTCTGTTTTTGCAAAAAGAGCTCACCAAATGTAAATTTCCAAATGAAAAGAGATATTGAGCTGCAAAAGCCTATCGCACACACTAGTATTCGACTAGGAAAAAGGGAAAGCGACTCTTTTTAATGTGTTCTATATGGTGCTCAAAAAGCCAAAGGCTAATCATCAATGTTGAAATATCATAAATTTCAAGCACCAATCTCAAAATGAGATGTTTTTGTCCAAACAAAATTAATTGGACCAATTGTTATGCCTTATGCAGAAGCCAAATGAAAAGCTTCAAAGTTTTGTATTCAATGTGTGGGAGGTCATATATACTCATTTCTATAATGGAGATAGTCCACTAGATTTCGTATCAGTTGTGTATGACTCGATTGAATTGATCATTGAAGCTTCACCCTGGTCTATAGACTATTCCACATTTGATACTCACACACAGCACACAAGACTTTGATTCAATCAATGCTTATCTCATTTGTGTGATTATACATGTTCAAATGTGATGTGTATGCTCAAGAACTGGTTGATCAAATCCAAAAAGATTTTTGAGTGTTTTATTTGTTTTTGGTAGTGATTTTATACTTTCGTGTATTTTGTTTTTGTTCAAAATGCATTTTTGTGTTTTTCTTCAAAAACTGGTTCAAGGGCTGTTTCGCGAGAAGCTCACGACTTAGAGCTTCCCGCGAAAAGGGCTTGAGGGAAATAATTGTTCATCATGTCACACAGAAACTCTCGCGAAATGCTGTTTGGCTAAAATTGGATTTTTTTCAAATTCAGACAGAAGGTATCGCGACATTCTCGTGACTGTTTTGCAATCTAAAGCTTCTCGCGAAAGCTTTTGTGCTTCAGTGGCCATTTTCTCGGTTGTATCGCGACTGTTTCGCTACTCTCTAACCCGCAAAAAATGCGTGTTTTTAGTTTTATATTGCTGATGTGACAATTTTTCAAATCACAACCTTTTCCCTCACTCAAACTCTTTCGAACCCTTTTCATCCAAAATTACTATTCCATTCAAACCTCTTCAATCCAAGCTTCTTTTCTGCATTTTTGTCTTCAAGGTATGTTTTATAAACTTTTCCTTTTAAGTTTTTACTTAAATTCATCATAATTTTTGTTAGGGTTTTGTTAATTGGGGATTTTCGAAAATTTGGGTTGGTTTTCTAAATTGGGTGAAAATTTATCAAATCTTTTGTTTGGGCTATGTCCCATTTGATGGTTGTGCATCTGTGTTGGCCCCTTGTAGCATTTTAACATGTATTAAGGGTAGATTTTCTCATGTTCATGCATTGTTCATGCTTAAAGTTCATATGTGCATGTTAGGTGTTTGATAAAATGACCAAGTGACATTTTTGTGCTTAATTGGATTAATGTGAGTTCCAATTTATGGGTTTCCATATGTTTAACCTTACTTTACTTGGTTTGGTCTTTTATCAAGTGTTTCCTACACTCTGCTCATGATGCACTCACTTGGCACACACCTAGGCATCCTCTAGGCACACCCCCATGCATCTCATGCTGCACACACATGCATCAGCATATGCACACAGATGCACACACATGCACAGTTACTTACTTTCATGCACTATGCCTATTTTTCCTTGTTTTATATGTTGTTGCATATTCCTTGAGTTGGCTATGATCTGCTTTAGGATAGATTTCATGTGCTTTGGGATTAACTTGAATCTAATCAAGTTTTTGTTTGTGTTTTCTGTTTTGGTGTTTGTGCACTTGTTCCCTTTCTGCTTTGTGAAATTGTGCAAATGTCTCCCACCAAGCATGCAGCTAAGAAGAAACCAACTTCAAAGCGTGCACACACTGATTCTGATCATTTCAAGTCCGTGGAAGCAGATATGAAATACAATGACTATGATAAGGACAAGACGATCATCATGGAGAGAGTGGTTCAGTTAGAAACTCTTGAGGACACTTTCATCCCTGAAGTGTTCAAAGATAGAACTTGGACCAAGTTGCTGAACTCGACTGGGGTTGTTTATTCAGAGATAATCGGGGAATTCTTTTCAAATGCCACTGTCAACGGAGATTGTATTGAGTGCTGGGTAAGACACAAGGAATTTGTGATTACGAGAGAGATCATCCAAGACTTTTTGGAAATTCGTCCTCCATCTCAACCAATCACAGTTGCATATGAGGACAGATTGGGCTCTACTGCTGAGATGATTACAGCTCTTGGTGGTGAACCGAAGAAATCATCCATGAACACCATCAAATTTTCTCCGAAAATGAGGACACTAAGTTATGTGATGATTCATAACTGTATCCGGTCACCAATCTCACCACACTATCTGCTCCAAGAACAAGATTCCTGTATGATCTCTTTACTCATAAGGAGATTGACATTTGTGGCCATATCATGCATATCTTGAAGAAGAGCATTACAAAGCAGAATACACGAACTATGATGCTGTTCCCCTCTTTGATTATGGGATTGATTGCCAAAGCAAAGCTCAAGCTACCCAGTGGCCTCACAGTTGTTCAGAGGGACTACCTCATTGGTGGTCATACACTGACTAAGAGCACCACACACATCAAAGGCTCCAAGACTGGTGTGCATACCATCCCATAGTCTCGTGTTGAGCAAGATAAGGGTGGAGATATAGTGGAGAAGATTGATAGGTTCACCTCGACTCCAGAGCCATTTGCACAACCATCATCTTCGGCTCCACCACAAGGCTTGAGCAAACTTGATCTATTACTAGCTAAAATGGATCAAATGTATACAGTGCTGGATTCTCATGTACAGCACACCGCGGACCAGTTTGCAAATCTTCAAGGATAGATCACCGCGCTATCTTCACAAATATAAGACTTGTCTATAGAGCAAGGCTTGGATTCAGAATTAGATCAGTTCTAGCCCTTTGGCCATTTTAGTCAAAAAGGAGGAGAAACTTTTGAGGGGAGCTAGAGAAAAGCTTGCACAGTGTTAGGGGTAGCATAGCTTAGAATCATAACATTGGTTATTGGTCTTACAGACGGTTTAATTCAGTTTCTTTTAGTTTTTATAACTGTTTTACGGTTTTTGGTTTAAAGCTTTGATATTCAGTATTATTTCAATATAATTTCTGTAGTCTTTTTTGTGATATTCTCTATGCTTTGTAGCATGTCTTGTTTGTACCCATGATGCTTTTGTAAGCTTTTAGGGTTTGTTTCCATGCATATTTGTAGGCTTTTATGGTTTATACCATGCATTTGCAGTACCTTATTTTTGCAGCCTTTTGCTTGTGTACTTGATGTTTAATGTCATACATTTTACTTCAGTACAATACTCTTGTGCCCTTGTAGGATTGTTCCTAGATGCAAATACTTCGTGTATTTTGCATTGGTTGAGTGTTGGATTTGCAAATAATACTCTTCAAATGAGCTTATCATCTTGCATGTCCGGATGTTCATTCCTTGTGTGAATGAGCATAGTGATCGCTTTTGTATAGTGATTGCTTGTTTGATCTTGCCATGATCTAGTATTTCTATTTCATTTTGCTTGATCATGCTTTTATTGCTACATATGCTTTTCAAGTTTTTCTGCATACAATGATGTTATTGTGTTGTTGTGTTTCAGGAGATACTTGTTCATATGTTTCAAGAGCTTTCAGAATCTAGAATTAGGTGTGAGTGACTTTTGCCTTTGTTCCCAAACTCACGTTTAAGTCTAGAGTCTGTTTTAGGGTTTTGTCACGGAATAGCCAAAGGGGGAGATTGTAAAGTGTTATTTACAATATGTATTTTGTTGGCTTTTATTCCTGCCAAATTTGATTGTAA
Source organism: Quercus suber (assembly GCF_002906115.3). Classification (NCBI taxonomy): domain Eukaryota; kingdom Viridiplantae; phylum Streptophyta; class Magnoliopsida; order Fagales; family Fagaceae; genus Quercus; species Quercus suber. The sequence continues at coordinate 61,125 of NW_027069939.1, read as the reverse complement.
TCTTATCAATGTTTATACCCTGTATCTATTGTGGGATTTGTTGTAAGGGATGTGTGATAGAGGAGAGTGTAAGACTCAAGCATTTGAAGGCAAGAATTCTCGGGGTATGTCGACCTAGCTTCCGCGAAATAATCATTGCCATGCACATGCTGGAATGCGAAGAGTCAGGCCAGGTGGAGAAGCTGTGTCTCGGAGTATCTCGCGGGTAAGGCCTTCCGGAGACACCGCGAGGCAATCTTTCTGCAGCCTGTACTGAATGACTCACACTTTCTGTACCTATCTATATATACCCTCATTACCCACAAATGTTAGGAATGTTTAGAGAGAAAACCCTAGCCAAACACATTGGGAATTAGAGATTGTCATCCCCACCTTTCTCTATACACTTGCTTGTGGTATTTCCTCAACTCTTCCCTCTCTATTTATACCATTGAGAGGTTGATAGCCCAAACACTTACCACATCCTTTGAGAGGTTGAGTGACTTTTGGTACTGCTGGAAGCATTGGAAGAAGCCTTGAATGGAGATGCAACATGGAGCTTGTTGCGGATCCGGAGAGCTAGACAAGACACGTTCCGAGAAGCTTGTTGAGTAGAGTTGGAGGGCTTAGGTGCATCGGTAGATTAGGCTTGGAGGGTCTCTTGCTAACCCATGTATCCCAACTGATTTCTAGTGGATCGTTTTCGCTTAGAGGCGGCAAAGAGGTTTTTTCCGAGTTCTTCGTTTCCTCTTAAAACACGTCTTGGTTTTTCTGTGTTTCATCTTTCTTCCCTACTCTTTTATATTCCATTACTCTTGTTGCTTAGTTTATGGATTAGAGTAGCTTATTTGTTCATTCGCTCGCATTTACACTATTCGCACTTTGTATTAATTAATGTAAAATCTATCGAGTCGTAACTTTAATTAGGGGGTCTAAATTGCTCTTTGTTTTCAACACATTTTCAGCTTTCAAGATAGATAAGTGAGAGTTTGAGATAGTGAGCTTGAGAAAAAATTTTGAGAGAAGGTGAGACAGAGAGGTGAGAGTTTGAGAGAGTGAGTTGAGAGTGAGTCTGAGAGAGGCACGGTTTGGAAAATAAAAGAATAGAAAAAAAAACAAACAAATATTATTTTAATTCTACTGGAGAATAAATAAATAATTTATTTATTTTTAGCTCTTAGCTACAATGCACAGCCATATATAGCTGTGCACTGTAGCAATGAAGATAAAAATTTTAACTTTAACTCCACTTTTTTATATGTAGTGGTATTAAAAATAGTTTTTTTAAACTTTTTAGCACCCTGCCCTATAGAGCATTTCCAGCAGTTTTAGCAAATTTTTGTACTGTTTGGAGAATGAACAGTGACATTTAGTTTTTACTTACCCACTTTTTCAATGCACTTTCAACAGATTCTCTATCCCATTTTTTATCTCATTTAAATATTATTTCTTCATTCATTGTTTATTCTTTTTTTAATCATCATTTATTCTTTTTAACAACTATATTTTTCAATGAGAAATGTTATGTTCACAACATTTTACGCAATACTTTCACAACAAAATTTATGTGAAAAGTTGTTACTAGTTTTAATTTGAACCCACCACTGAAATTATTATTTTACTCGCCAATATTAATTAATAACAATCTGTTACTTAAAATTTATTGTCAAAATATTGTGGTAATATTTTTCAATTAGGATTTTTATTTTTTATATTATTTTTCTTCCTACCATTTCATTTTTATCCAAGTTTCATTTCTTTTTTTCTTTTTTCTTTTTCTTATTTTTCTCCACCACACAAGTGTCCAGGCCCCTTCTTTTATTTTCTTTTTCACCTTATCAAGAACATTCCAGCATCTCTTTGCTTCACATGAGAGAGAGAGAGAGAGAGTCTGCCGCCCCATTGCCGATGGAGATCAAGGTTGCCGAAAGGACAAAGCAGGTGGAGATCGGCATTCACCATTCAGCACCACCACATTCGCCGCACGTCATCCTCACCACCACCAGGCTGGGTCAGATAGGCTTGTTCCTTTTTTTTTTTTTTTCTTTTTTTTTTCTTTTTTTCCATATTTGCTTGTTCTGATTCAACTTTATTTTAAGAATTGGATTTTTTTTTTTTTTTTTTGTGTTCTGTGTTTGGATTATGTGAGAAACTGGGTCAGATTGGCTTTTTTTTTTTTTTTTTCATATTTGCTTGTTCTGATTCAACTTTATTTTAAGAATTGGATTTTGTTTTGTGTTTTGTGTTTGGATTATTTGAGAAATGGAGAAAATGGGAGAAAAAAAAAAAGAAATTCGGATGAGAGAGAAAGAATTGATATAATAAGTAGTTGATATAATATTTTAATCTAAAAAATTCAATTGCTAATGTACCGTAGCCCATCAGACTTGATGGACTAATGTTTATAAGCTAAAAAAATTTCGGGTATAGAGAATCTACTGGTGGCTATTTTTATAGTTTCATTCTCTATTATAGAGAATATTTTGCCTTTACGCTGCTGGAGATGCTCTAAGAGCATCCGCATTGGGCTTGCTATATGCCAAATGCAAGCCCAATTTGGCATACAAGCCCAAAAAACACCATCAATGGGAAGGCCATATGCTAAAATGCTAAAAAAATTTGAGATATAACTACAGTACCATCTCAAATGTAAGATGGTACTGTAGCTGAATTGCATAATTTTTTTTTTTTTAATACTCTCATTTCTCTCTCCTCTCTCATTTTTTTCTCTTTTTTTTTCTCTTTTTTTTTCTCTTTCTTTTCTCTCTCTTCCTTCTTTCTTTCTCATCTGCTCTATTCAGACCCAAGACCCCGTGGTGGAGATCGGCGGGGCGGAGATCGGTGGATAGCGAGATTGGCATGGCGGAGATCGGTGGGTGGCGAGATTAGTGGAGCTGTGGTGGCTGTGGCGTTGTGATTGGCGTGGGTGTTAATGGTTTTTTTTTTTTTTTTTTTTTTTTTTTTTGGGTTTGTTGGTATATGTGATCGACGTTGTGGTGGCCGTGGCATGGCGGAGATCGGTGGAGCTGTGGTAGCTGTGGCATTGTGATCGGTGTGGGTGTTAATGGTTTTTTTTTTTTTGGTTTGCTGGTATATGTGATCGGTGTTGTGGTGGCTGTGGGTGTGGCGGAGATTGGTGGGTGGCGAGATCGGTGGAGCTGTGGTGGTTGTGGTGTTGTGATCGGTGTGGGTGTTAATGTTTTTTTTTTTTTTTTTTTTTTTTTTTTTTTTTTTTTTTTTTTCTGGGTTTGCTGGTATATGTGATCAGCGCTGTGGTGGCTATGGCGTGGTGGAGATCGGTGGAGCTGTGGTGGCTATGGCTTTGTGATCGGTGTGGGTGTTAATTTTTTTTTTCCTGGATTTGCTGGTATATGTGATCAGTGTTGTGGTGGCTGTGGCGTTGTGATAGGCGTGATGGTTTTTTTTTTTTTCTTTTCTTTTCTGTTTTGCCGATCTTGGGTTAATATGGATGATGGAGGAGTTGTGTGAAGGAGTTGGGTTGATATGGATAATGGATTTGGAGAAGGAGGCTGGAAGAAGGTGAAAAGTAAAGGAATGGAGGATTCTGGAAGGGACGCCTATGGAGAAAATTGAGAAAAAACAAAAAAACAAAAAAATATTTTATTACGTAGATATATTATTTTAATGAGTAGAAGAGGAAAATAGAGTTTTCGAATGTTGAGTATATTGTAAATGGTATAGTATAATTGATAAAGTAAATTTTTGAGATGATAAAATAAGATGAGATATAGGATCTGGATGTGGATGCTCTAATGTTCTTAAGAGCATTCGCAGCAGTAGAGCTAAAAATTTAGCTTTTTAGCTCCACCAAAAGTTACTTTATCTATTTTGCCTACACACATGCTGTAGCAGTGGATTTATTTTAGTTTTCAACGCAATAAAATAATATAAACACTACAATAAAAAAAATATACCCACTACAATAAAAAAAAAAAAAAATACATCCATTGCAATAAATAACCATCACAACCACTGCAAACGCCACTGCTACCGCCGTTGCCATCGCCATTGCCGCCAACGCCACCGTCGCCGCTACCATCTCTCACTAACAGTACTTCCTTCTCCAAATCCCACATCTCTTCTGCCCTTAACTTGGTGAAAAACCCATTCAAGTGTGGATAAACCATTCATTGCCATAAGTCTAGCCATAGAGAACCCAACCACATGAATCAAAAATCAAAAATAAAAAACCCATCAAAAACCATAATCCTTACTAAACCATAATCATCATCAATCAAAAATAAAAAATAGAGACATCCAAATCAAAAACCCAAAGTGGATCGGCGGAAGAGAATGTTATACCCAAATTAAAAACCCAAAGCATCCACATGAAGAAGACAGAGACAACTGAGCTAAAGTGGATCGGCAGGAAAGAAGTTCGTTTGAGGCAAATCGGCAGCATGGGTTTGAACTTGACGTTGGCGGCGATGTTGACGATGGTTTGGCCGGTGGCTATAATAGAGTGAGCTTGAGAGACTGAGTGAACTTGATGATGGTCAGGCTGGGTCGACGAGGTTGACGAAGTTCAGGCTTGAGATGAGAGATGACAGTGAGCTTGAGAGGCTTGAGAGGCTTGAGATGAGAGTGAATGAGAGAGAGAGAGAGTGAATGAGAGTACCGGCTGTGATAAAATGAATAAAAAAAAAGGAAGAAAGTTGTACTGGCCGAATAAAAAATTGGTTTTTATTTTTTGCTCCAAGCTACAGTGCACATCTATAGATAGATGTGCACTGTAGCAATTAAGCTAAAAATTTTAACTATTGCTCTACTGCTGTGGAGTGTTTTTTGTGTTTTTGAAACTAAATTTTAATTATATAGTAATATAGCTCCACTGCTGCTCTAATAACAAATTACTCCAAAGTCTCGAACAAAAACAAATCAGCAAAGGCTTTGTAATGGTGTAAAGCATTTAAAGTACTGCCACAACTTTCACGACAGTCCTATTCAGCCCAAAAAAAAAAAAGTTCACAACAGTCCGAATCTCCTTCTCCCTCATTGTATGTGTGAATGTGCAACTGCACTGCCATGAACAAAAACAACAAGACCCATGTGCAAATGCTGAAGCTCCTCTAGATTTCCAAAACCAAAGAAAAGCAAAGAAAAGAAGATGGTAGAAGGAGTAGGGTATGCTTGGGCACCCATAGGAATAGGGATAGGAGGTCCATTGAACAGCGTTCAGAGAGAGGAACAAGGTAGGCACTTTGATGACTCTGTCAATGCGGTCTCTTTTGGCTTCGTTGCCACTGCCATTCTCATCTCCATGTTCTTAGTCATGGCCATCTTTGAGAGATTCCTCAGACCCGCCTCGCCGGCTCTCTCCCCGCCCGGTCACCGGACCCACCGTGACCTTGAGGCTCAGATGGGCTACAATGCCAAGCTTGCTCACCCTTCTCCCAAGTAAGCAACCCCATGACTTCTCTCTCTCTCTCTCTCTCTCTTGTTTATTTCAATTTTAACATTTGGGTCTTCTTTATTTTCAACCCCATTACTTTCGTTAAAGTATGATTCTCCAGAATATAAAATGGAACTTTTTCGTTTCCCTCGTTGTTCACTAGGATCTAATAGGGAAATGCAGTAGCTTACTTTCATTTTTCTGGCAGAAACTTTTCCTCGACAGTTTGGGTGGTTATTTTGATTTATGTAAATATTGATGATTATTTGGGTTCTGCTGTTGTTGTTGTTAATTTACAATTTTTGCTCGTCAGATGTTTCGGGGGTTTTAACTGAGCTGTTGGCTTTAATATAACATGTATCTTGAGCAGTTTTGAACCACCTCTACTAAATATAATATGACATGTTTGTGGGATTTACTCCTTTTTTTCTCTGTTCTTTTTAGTTGTTGTGTGGAATTTTGTTATGTATTCTAGACTCTCAGTTCAAGATTACCCTTGGGTTTTTTTGTTGTTGGTAAATTTCCCCTCTGTTTTTGGTTCTTTAAAAATATGTTGGGTACCTGGTCTTTCCCATTGGTTTTCGTTGTTGGTTATGCTATACCTGTTTCAGGTGTTCTTTCTACTCTCCAAATTACCAAATACAACAGAAAAATCTTCAATCACATGACCATTAGAGTCAGTGGGACTGGGATAGGTACATTCCTGTCCTGTTAATTGAATATTCGACAATGGCCCTACGCACATCTTTTTAGCTTGGAACCGACATTTTCCTTGTACTGGCCATTTCCCAACCATGTCTTTCTTGCTTGCCTGTGATTTCAATACAGATGTTCTCCATTTTTTAACTCTGCTAAGTTAACTGTTTTCACTGTTCAAATTAATCATACAAGACCAACTTTGTTACCAAGTCAAAGACACAAAAGTCTGAAATCTACTTCCAAACATTGGGTGCACTGTGCAGTAGACCCATAAACCGAATTGTTAAAATGCATACCATTTAGTAATGGGAAAAAATTCCTTCTTATTTGCATACATTTTGTTTTGAAAATTTTCATTATCAAAGAAGTATGCAGCCATGTAATTATAATTGTTGGGTGGAATGGCCCATCCAATTAGTTGCCTTTATAATAGTTGGTCCCAAGGATGACTACTTGGTATTTAGACCCACAATGTACATGGCGGCCATCAAGTCCATCACTACCATTCTTTATGACACTGCGCATGGCTGGTGCCCGGTGTTGGAGACAGGTGGTATGCTGTTTTTTTTTTTTTTTTTTTTTCTTTGGTGGGCGAGTCTTAGTTTATTTTCTGCATATTTTCAGCTTTAGTTGTTATCCGACAATATGTTTGGACAAACCAAAGTGTACATGAAGATATTTTGTGTGCTATATTTGCATCTAAGCTACTTATCCTACTACTTGCAGGTGTCATCAACTTATATACAAAATTAAAGGTCTAAAGCTTTCAATGAAAAAGAGAAGTTCTAGTGTTCCAAAAAGTCTAAGCCACCTTAATGGTTTGTTTGGATCGAGGGGAAGAAAGGAGGAGTAGAGTAGAGTTAGCCGAAAATAAGCTTAATTTTTTGCCAACTCTAATATACTCTCCCTTCCTCCCCTCAATCCAAACAAACCAATAAGTGTATTATACACTAAATCATTGGCAAGTTTATCGAGCACTTATTACTCAGAACGTCATTTGATAATTTTGCATTTAGGTAGTGACCAAATGTTCATGGAACTGACAATGCAACGCCTGAAGTTCTTAAGGATTACCAGTTTGAGAGAACTTTTCCAATTAAAGATTAGAAAATTACTGTTGGTCTAATATCTTCCTCATTAGAGAGATGGCAACTACACAAACACGTGGGGTCTCAAAGTTACTGTCATTTACAGAAACTTAAACGGGGCTTTGATGGCAATATAAAAATAATCTCAGAAAGCTAGAAACAGTTGGAGAAACACGGTGTGACACAATGGTGAAATTCATCTGATGTCCTACCAAATGTCAGTGCTAGATTACAAATGGAAGTTTCAATTTTAAATAAAGGAGTTGCCTAGAAGATGCGTATAGTTTCGAGCCAAAATGCGTAGTAAGAACTCAAGTATGTGATGTAGTCATTGACAGAAGAATCTGTCTCCATATGAATGTTTTGAATTAATTAATACGGTATCTCATTGAATTAGATGAAGTATAAACTGTGCAACTATTAGTACTATTTTAAAGTTGTCTTATCTTAATAAAGTATTGTTTTCTCAGCATCCACCATATCTCAACCTTTTTGTCTAGAAAAGCAAAAGGTCAAACATATATTCTAGTTGTTGGGATAATGTCGCTACCTTATACAAGAAGTCAGAAATTATAATAAACGGTACAAGAGAATATGCATCATTGAAGCACTACCAAGACTACTCAATGAATGTTGTATGTTAATTGTTGTATTCAATGAATGTTGTATGTTAATTGTTTTTGCTATTTTTTTTTTTTTAAATGTTTACTAAGTAAATCAGACTACTCAATATCCTTAAATCATTCAATTACATTGGGTCATTAACTGTTTCTTAAAAAATAAAAAAGAACATTGGGTCATTAAGTTAATCGGTTGATGGGGCCTACGAATTGCCTGTTTGATGTCTCCACCTGTCAGCTTCGTGTGAGGAAGAAACTGTATTAATTGCAGCAAGTAGAACAGCAAGCAGTGGAATTTGTTCCAACTGTGGTTCCTTCCTCTAGATAATGTTTCTTTAAAGCTTATTGGTGGTCTGGGTATACCTTTTAATCGATTCAGTTCATGTATTCAGGGAAGGTTTTTGTGGATTATTCATTGTTACTCGCCATTCGAATGTTTAATTTCTTAAGATTGAATTCCTATGTTTAGAAGAACACAAGTTGTACGTCTAATTAACTCCAGTAGTTCATTTGTCATCTTATCCTGATGTTCTCAAAATCCTAACGTTATTTTATTGGTTTACTCTTCAAATCAATGGTAGCTGTGCAATGCACACCAGATACCAACTCAGAGTTTACATTATTTATAGATGAATATGCAACTAAAGATTCTTCATTAGGGATTTTTTGTCCAAATTTTAATTGGCTTTCTTTCAGCTATTCCTAGCTCATTGCTTACAGTCAAGATATTTAACTAAAGCATAATCAAAAGGACTGTAACTATCCAAGCTTGGTTGACACAAGTCTTTCAATGCTAAAAGGGCTTAGGTTGACTTCAAGTTTAACCTATTTATCTTTGTCTTTATTGGTGATAACCTGCAACTCACTCCACTGACCTGGTCGTGATGATAGCTGTTACTGGCCTTTTCATTTTTTTTTTTCTTTTACACATGCAAGTAGTTATTGTAGAATTCTCGTGGCTTCTGATTTCAGTGAACATGTTTTTATTTATCATGCCCTGCAGTAATTTGTCATTCCTGAATTCTGCAGATGACTGTCTATGCTAATGGAGTTTCTGTATTAATGCCTGGAGATGATATTCCTACCTTCATTGCACACCCAGCTCCCATGCCATCGCCACGTCCCCCAGAACACATTTTGTGGCCACACCATCAACAAATTTCATTACTCGATCATAACTCAAACTCCAACTTGAACACAAACTCAAGCTCAAGCAACTAAATTTGAAAAACTGTCCACTAGGAGTCTAGGAGCAAGAGTTATTTCCCTAGCCACCTACCACATCCGGACCGTATTCAAGGTTGTCCTCTTTTCTTTTACCCAGGATCTCTTGATTTGTATATAGCATTTATGCACAGGCTGGCTTTGGCATATGTGCAGGGGCATAGTCAAGAATTTTTACATGGGGGGCCGATTCGAACCATGAAGGTTGAAATCGACGACGATAAGTATCATCATTGTATGGATAGTCTATAATTTTAGGTTGATATGGACCTTCTTTGAGATAAGCTCGTTGGATTTCATCTTGTTTGTTGATAGGAAATTCACATATTTGTTTACGTGATCTTAGATCATGAATTATCTCTTCAAATTGAATTCTTGAACATTTGGAGGGGTTAGGGTCAAGTATTGAAGTATCAACATTTGTTTCTACAGCTATAGGTGTCCTAATTTTTGAGTTGCTAACTGTAGGGACTCAATTTGGATTTGACCTTGAGTATGAATGGGTTTTCAGCCCAACAAGCTCAAACAATAAATTTGTAGAGAGTGGGTTAAAGGTTTAGGCGCTGGCCGTCGATCACCAAACATGAACCCCATTCTTCTATTAAAAAATACTTAGAACTTTTTTACAATCTGGGGGGATGCTCCTCGGCCCGTGGCCAAGGAGCCCTTTTTCTTCTCCCCTTTTTCCCCCCCCCCTCTTTTACTTTACTTGCTTTTCTTATATAGTCTTCATCTTCCTATCTCCTTCTTCCATCTGTTGATCATCCATTCGCCTCTCTTCTGGCCGTCCGTCCCATCAGAGGCCTTATTAGTACTCAAGTGGTTCACTCTGATCAACGTTGCCCTGCTAAGGGGTTATATCCCCATTAATGCGGTCAGAGGGGTTAGGTGAATGCATTAAGTGTGAGGGTGACAGCTTACTTTGGGCCAGGTCTTTTCCAAAAATCATCCTTGTCATGCCGAGGACGAGGAGGTCCTCGGCGTGGATACGGAACAGAGGCTTTCCCCAATTTAGCCTTGAATGGTCAGTATTTCTCGGCGTGGGCCTTGGGCCTGCTACACGATGGGCCGAAGCTATCAGGCCCACGGGCCCCACAATAGTCCCTCAAAACCCTGCTGCACGTTCCCTCGGACGGGGAGGAGGGTTTTGATACTGCGGGCCCTCTAAACGAGTCGCCCCACTTCGGTTCGTGTTAATGCTGGCGACTTTTCGATTGCCCGATGCGCGCTTTTGGCGTTTCAAGACTTAATGTGTGCCCCCATTAAATTTTGGCGGCACCACGTTTCCCACTTTCAACGGTATGATGGTAATTGTTCGGTGGGGATCTCCTGCTTTTATGGGCAAGCGGTTACATTTGGGGAATCTAAGGGGAGTTATAACTGAGGGTCAGGAAATACCACAAGACGTGGCTAGGCCTCCGGCGGACCCTTCGAGACAAAGCCCTTAGGCCTTGGCTAAAGCCTTTTGATTTGCTTATCGAATTAATTTGCCTACTGAGTTGGGGAGACTGGTATACGACATAGGATAATTTTATTTATTTTCTTTTCATTCTCTCTTTTATTTCATTTTGTTTCTTGCCTCAGTGGCGTTGTAAGGAAATTGAATACTTTCTGTTTGAGCTGAATGCTTAATACTTTGCTTCCAACTACAGATGTTTTCTTTTATTTGCTTTACTATAATATTCTGCTCGATATTTGTATTCTATTCTGGAGTTAGTCTCATGAAATCATCTGTTATCCTTCAAATATAAATCTAAGGACCGTATTATATCTTGACTCTAGGTAACGCTTTGGTTTTTCTCCAGATAGTTATTTTCTCCATGGGTTCGAGTCCGAGGACCACGCAATACCTTGGTTCTGTCTAGTACTTCTATTTTTCTGTAAGTGTCTAATTTTCCATAGGCTTGGGTCCGAGGACCATGCAATACCTTGGTTCTGTCTAGTACTTCTATTTTTCTGTAAGTGTCTAGTTTTCCATAGGCTTGGGTTCGAGGACCATGCAATACCTTGGTTCTGTCTAGTACTTCTATTTTTCTGTAAGTATCTAGTTTTCCATAGGCTTGGGTCCGAGGACCATGCAATACCTTGGTTCTGTCTAGTACTTCTATTTTTCTGTAAGTATCTAGTTTTTCATAGGCTTGGGTCCGAGAACCATGCAATACATTGGTTCTGTCTAGTACCCAGGTATAATGGTGTGAATAGTTTTACCATAGGCTTGGGTCCGAGGACCATGCAATACCTTGGTTCTGTCTACCACTTCTATTTTTCTGTAAGTATCTAGTTTCCCCATAGGTTTGGGTCCGAGGACCATGCAATACCTTAGTTCTGTCTAGTACCTAGGTATAATGGTTGAATAGTTTTACCATAGGCTTGGGTCCGAGGACCATGCAATACCTTGGTTCTGTCTACCACTTCTATTTTTCTGTAAGTATCTAGTTTTCCCATAGGTTTGGGTCCGAGGACCATGTAATACCTTGGTTCTGTCTAGTACCCAGGTATAATGGTGTGAATAGTTTTACCATAGGCTTGGGTCCGAGGACTATGCAATATCTTGATTCTGTCTACCACTTCTATTTTTCTGTAAGTATCTAGTTTCCCCATAGGTTTGAGTCCGAGGACCATGCAATACCTTGGTTCTGTCTAGTACCTAGGTATAATGGTGTGAATAGTTTTACCATAGGCTTGGGTCCGAGAACCATGCAATACCTTGGTTCTGTCTACCACTTCTATTTTTCTGTAAATAGAGGTTTGTCCTCGGACCGCTTTACTGGAGATGATTCCTCCTTGGGTTGGATTATGATCTTTACACGTGGCGTTGATCACGCCTCCAGCTCGAGGCCCCATCTTTTTCATTTATGAAGCGCCCTTTGTCCGTTCGTGTTCCGCGCTTGACACTTCGGTGCGCGAAACGCGCCTTCATTAATGTCCTCGTGAATTAACACGAGTCCAACGGTCTACGGCCTTGGAAATTGGTAGCTTCATTATTAGCCCAGTTAGTAATTCTCTTTTCGAATTCTGCATGAATTAATTCTCACCAACCCTCATCCCCTATATAAGGTGGGGGGATGGTTTCCCCACAATCCATGAACCTCCCAACACAAACAGAACAAAACACATCCTTCCAGCTCCCCAAGCCCTTTTAACAACCCCGCTGGAATTGTGACTGGAATTGGCAAATATGAGGCGGCTTTGGGCGGGTGTGAGGACATCTGTGCCAAGAGCCGTCATGGCCGCAGCCCCCACTGGGCTTCCGGTGCGGCAGAATCTAGGCGTAACCCCGATGGCGCCATACAAGGTGGCCTGGAGGGATGTTGTTAAAGTACCTAACGTCTCTCCTCGGAGCGCACCCCCGACGAAGGCGTGCGAATTCACATCATGGGCGGTGCCTGAGTGTTGTCGTCTCCAACGGCCAACACTCATGAGGATTGGAGAGAATCAAGGGAACATCATGGGGGAAGGTGTCCCGGAGCCCTTGCATCTGCTTCTCTCTTTGTTCCAGCTCCACCGCTCCGAGAAAGGAGTTGTAGGTGGCTTTGAAACAAGCTGGCCTTCCCCCTTCCCTGCTTTTGGTGTCAAGTTCTCCCATTCTCTTGATGCAATAAAAGCATGGGTTGACACTTCCCTCTAGCTAGTTTTTTAGGGCGGGTCCACCTGGGCCTCTGATTGTAGAGCTAGCTGGTAAGATTAGCTTGTAAATTTGTTTGTGAAACACGCCTGCCTGAGCCTCTGATTGTAATTTGTACTGTTTCTATTTATGAAATAATATCAAGATCTCTCTTTTCTCTATCAAATCTTCTATATAATTGTATTTTTTTTTTTTTTTTGTTTACTTCGCCAACCTACTGTAAAACGACCACTTAGAACAATCACCTGGTGCGCCGGCCAACACCCTAATCCTTCCCACAGACGGCGCCAATTGTAGGGACTCAATTTGGATTTGACCCTGAGTATGAATGAGTTTTCAGCCCAACAAGCCCAAACAATAAATTTGTAGAGAGTGGTTTAAAGGTTTAGGCGCTGGCCGTCGATCACCAAACATGAACCCCATTCTTCTATTAAAAAATACTTAGAACTTTTTTACAATCTGGGGGGATGCTCCTCGGCCCGTGGCCGAGGAGCCCTTTTTCTTCTCCCTCTTTTTCCCCCTCCCTCTTTTACTTTACTTGCTTTTTTATATAGTCTTCGTCTTCCTATCTCCTTCTTCCATCTGTTGATCATCCATTCGCCTCTCTTCTGGCCTTCCGTCCCATCAGAGGCCTTATCAGTACTCAAATGGTTCACTCTGATCAACTTTGCCCTGCTAAGGGTTATATCCCCATTAATGCGGCCAGAGGGGTTAGGTGAATGCATTAAGTGTGAGGGTGACAGCTTACTTTGGGCCAGGTCTTTCCCAAAAATCATCCTTGTCATGCCGAGGACGAGGAGGTCCTCGGCGTGGATACGGAACAGAGGCTTTCCCCAATTTAGCCTTGAATGGTCAGTATTCCTCGGCGTGGGCCTTGGGCCTGCTACACGATGGGCTGAGGCTATCAGGCCCACGGGCCCCACACTAACATTTTTTTTTCCTTAAAAAATGCATGAATTGTTTTTCGTTTGCTTATAATTCTTTTAGCTTTAAGAATATGACTAAAAAATTAACCTAAAATGAAGTTAAAAAAAAAAAAAATTTAATTAGAAATTTTTACTTAGTTATATGGATGTTAAACAAATGTTTATCAAATGTTTAATTAGCAATCAAATACCAAAATATTTATCAACACATACAAAAATATTTTCTAAGTTCTACATTCCAAGTTCCAAGTTTAAATATAAGTTATCAAATGAAAATTATCTAATTAAAATATGAAATCCAAAAGCGAGATGAATATCAAGGTGAAGTGAACATTTAATTATTTCTATTATAGGGTTCTTATAATCATTGTCCTAATAAGCATCATCAATTTCATCATCTATGTAGACATTGTATATTTGTATTCTAGAGTTGCAAAAGAGATCAAAATACAACTTTACACCCAAAACCACTCAGTAACAATTACAGAGCATGCTTTAAAAAAATCAATCAATATACAAATAGAAGCATATTAATAAAATTATATATTAAAAAAAAAACATTTTAGTAATATTGGAACACAAATTAGTATATTGATCAAACAAATTTAACAATATTATAGCTTAAAAGATAGCAAGCCAATATAAAATTTTCATTTAGAAATGATGAAGCATTCTTTTATTTTGATTATAAGTGATAAGTGAACTAAAAACTAGAAAGCATTTGTTTGGGTTAACATAATTATATAAAAATAAATAAAAGTCATACCATCATAACATATAAAAATAAAAACCTTTAAAGCTTCATCAAAACCAAAAATTTATCCCATAAAAAAAAATAAAAAACAAAAACCAAAAACCAAAAACTGATGTTTTGGTAAGTTCAGTAGAATTGGTAGGATCCCATAAGATCTTACGATTCTATATGATCCTACACGATCTTACATACGATCCTACCATTTTAATGATTCTAATGCGATCTTAAATGTTTTGGTGAGGTAGGATCGTAAAATCGTGCCATCCTACGATCCAAATCATGATTTTGACAACCATGATCTACTTAGCTTTGTATTCAGAAATTTAGTTAATGGCTCCTTGCTCCCCATCTTTGCAAGGTTGAAGTCCAAAACACTAAGAACTCAGAACTTTCAAAATTTTGATTCACTATCCAAACGTTAATGGGTCGTTTTAATTTGCAATCCCCTATCTATTTTTTTGTTGAAGTGTTTGTCTAATGACATTTAAGCTGGTCACGTGTTAGTTGGCTCAATCAAATTGTGATACTTGGATTTATTGATTAAATGTAATTAAGTAGCCTATTTTTTTGGGTGGATAAATCTATACTAGAGAATTTTTTTTTTTTTAATATTCAGGAAAAAGAAGTAGCGTAATTTAAAAAAAAAAAATACTAAAATAAATTATAAAATCTAATAGAATAATTTATTTATTTGGGTTTTTTTACTTATTTTTCGGATGAACATGATTACAAATTGTTCCATTTGAAACCCAAATTTTGGGACTCATTCATCCCCAAAATCTTTTTCACATTTCATTCCGTTACATTCAAATAAATTAATCCAACAAAATTGTTCCAAATGGAACTAAAAAATATGAAAAAATCCAAACCCATAATCTATTTGTTGAGGAGTTTAATCAAACCCAAACAAAGTCAAACCCCAGAAAATCAAAGAAACAAACTCTCTCTCTCTCTTTCTCTCTCATGGGGCTCTTCAGATTTGAAAAGCCCTAAGTTCTAGATTAAAGAGCCCAAAGCTTTAGATCAACTACTTAACCATTGGCCATCAGGTCTTGCTCAGGACATGGATTTGAGCCATTCGTGTATCTAAGAAAGTTGTACAAGCGAGATTAGTGACGTGTGGAGCTTTACAGTGATGCCGATAGAGCCACCAGTGAAGGCTTGACAAAATCTGAATAGGCCATCAAACGTAGGGTAGTCCTCACCAACATTGTGTTAGGGTTTGTGCCCTAAAATCCAATTTATTGGCATGTCATGAATAATTAAGTTGTTTAATTGCATGAGACCATTTATGAACTAATGGGACATTATCTTAGTCCATGAGATGCATAGTATGTGATTTATGTGAAAAGTCACAGAAAGATATAAATCACAAGTTCTTTGTAAACTCAGAATTTTAGTTCGTAGTTGGTGATGAAATTGGGCATTTCATCTGTGAAGACTATAACATATCAACTAAGATGATTTGTCTTGATCATGGAAGTAGAGACTTCTAGTTGGTATGTTGATATGTTTTAAGAGTTAAGACATATTGAACTGGACCGCTGTGAGATTTATTATTCTCCTAATGACTGTCAAATGAATAATAAAGCTCACGACTTCTATTTACATCAACTCTAAATCCTGAGAGAATAATGGACCTGATCATGAGATGTAGGTTGCTTTGATATATCAGGAGTGAGATATATAAGTTATGGTCAAAACCTCAGTATGTTGGGCAGCCGCATTTAGTGTTGATGGGACATGTATTCTCAAGATGGAATTCATAATCTCTTAACGGAGATATAAAATATTCTCTTGAGATAAGTTTAATGGGTTTGGTTATTCAGAGTATTGGGCCCAACCACTTTAGTAAAGAGTTACTAAAGTATATATTTATGGAATTGGATTTCATAAATATATGATGAATAACATAAAGGATTAAACCGGGTACTCAAGGATTAAGATGTAGTAACCTTCAAAGTGGCAGTCAATATTAATGACTTTGTATTACTACGAATATTTTAATGAAGGGGTTGAATGTATAATAAAGTCTTGGGAAATAATTTATAGATAAGGCCTAGAGTGCAATTATATTCTTATAGTGGTATTGAATATAATTAATGGTAACTTTGGACTTGTCAAGTAAAATGGAAGTCCTAAACTATTTAGGATTCCTTAAACACTAACGAATCAAAAATTAGTTATATAGAACTCTATCCTTAATTTACTTAATTTCTAATCTCATTAGAAACTATATAACTTTAATTAGAATTTAAATCTCATTAAAAACCTCTAATTAAAATAAATTAAGGACTATTAATCATAAAATGATTTAGTACCAAGAGTTCTATTAAACTAACATCTTTGATCTCATTAGGTCTTTTAGTTAGAACTATGTGTAATCTAATCACACATAACCTTGCTCTTAAAAAACTTGAAAACACTTAGAAAAAATTCTAATTTTCTTTCTTTCGATCGATCGAATGTACCTCTCGATCGATCGAAAAAATTAAAAAATTCAAACTTGACCCCCTGACTTGTTCGATCGATACTCGATTGCCTCTCGATCGATCGAAAAACAAATTCGATCGATCGACTATCAATCGAAAATCAATCCACTTAAAAAGTCTGATCACTGTTTCACTCGATCGATCAAAAGTGATTTTCGATCGATCGAAACTCGTGAAACTTGAATTTCCAGAAATTTTCTAAGGCAGTTTTCTAGGGTTTTTCTTGAACAAACAACTAATCGTTTCTGAGTTCTCTTCCAAAAACACCTTTTTGATTTTATCAAGGAAGATTTTCAGATCTAACATTAGGGTTTTCAATATATATCACATATATAAATCATGGTATATGAATTCCAACGCTAATATCATGGAAAGAAAATTGTACAATCTATTATAGCGTTTACTCAGTAGATTCGCTCCATGACACTTAAAGACACTGTCTAATTATCTTGCACAGTATATTGAGTTTCACGAATCTTAATGATAGAAATACAAAATTCATAAAACCATGATTATCAAAACATGTCTACACAAAAGAACACACTCAAGGACACAATTATGCAGAAAATTTTACTGCAGAAAATTAAATCACCAAGAAAACGTTTTTTCTTTGATTTTAAAATTCAATCACATGTTATACAAGCATGATATTGAAGACCGCTCTGATACCATTGTTGGGTTTTTGTATCTCATACAAAAAACACACGCAGCGGAAGCAACAAAAACACGGATCTACTTCAATCATGAAAGATAAACATGTAACCATGAATTACTAGAATCAAAGAATAGAAAGTGTACCTTGATGCAGTGGATTTCAAAACCAAACTTGAGAATACCTTAATCTTCATCTCAATTCCACATGGTGCCCAAGATGTGTGGTCTCTCAATCAGTCTTTTGTACATAGATTCCCAAAGAAAAATCCTTCTCCTTCTCCTTGTGGAGAAAAACTGATTTCTTTTTCTTTTCATCTTACGTACGTTCAAACCATTCACATAGTTTCTTTATTTAATAACACTTATTAAATAATGACTGATTTCTAATTGGGTTAGCCTTTTGGGCCTACCCAATTGGGCTTTAGTTTGTGGCTTGAGATGGGACCAAAGGGACCAATAAGACACTAGCTCCAATGGGCCTTGGGCTTTTCCGTCAACTCTTGACAAGTCCAAAGTTACCATTAATTATATTCAATACCACTATAAGAATATAATTGCACTCTAGGCCTTAT